>NC_137794.1:66572797-66817797 GCF_963383645.1 Muscardinus avellanarius | reverse complement strand
TATAATCCAAAAAACATTGAAACAGTGTTTTAGAAGAAGTTATAGGCAATAACTTTCAACTAGAATTGCATATCCAAAAAAATCTTTCATAATCAAGGGAGAAATAAAGTCATGTTAAATCAAAGAAAAACGAAATGAGAGTACAATTCAAGTGAGGTTAGCTTATATTTGGCAAAATGTCTAGAAAAAGATGCTATACTTCAGAAAGAAAGAAACTGACCCCATGATGAAAGACAATTATCTAAAAAGTAAGTGTGAGTATAGAAATTTAATAACATGAATAAATGTGAAACAAACATTGATTTGCAAAATACTACTGGTAATTCCTATCTAGACTCATAAGAATATAAAAGTAAATCATGGAGCAATAATGTCACATAAGTCATAAATATTGACTTTTTTTTTTAGGTCTGAGGATGGAACCCAGGGGCATTCGACCTCTTAGCTATACCCCCTGCCCTATTTTTTAAATATAAATTTTTATTGGTACATTGTAGTCAAATATCACAATGGAATATATGACTTGTGAGGATATACAAGCACACATCATCCAATTAGCCTTTATCCTATCCCCATCCCATTCCCTCCCCCTCCCTTGATCCCATGCTTGATTTGGTGATTAACTTTAATATACTTATTTATGTACATCATGTGTTTTAAAGAGATTCCATCTTCTCCCATCCCATCCCTCTGATTGGTCACCTTAATTGTTTGCCCATAGGGCCCTTTCTTCAACAAGATTTCCTCCTATTACCCATTTCTTCCTAGTTTTTGCATATTAGGGAAAGCATCTGATTTTTTATTTTTTGTGATATTTCTCTGTGTATGCCACAATGCAAGTTCTGATCCCACTCTTGAAGGTCCTGGTGCCGGCCTGTCCACCTGGAAAACTCTGATCTCGGCCTCGGAAGCCCCAGTACTGGCCTTGCCTCATGGCAGTCTCCGATCCTGGCCTCACTGGCCCTAGCACTGGCCTAACCCCTCCGCAGGCTCAGATTCTGGCCTCAAAGGGCTCAGAAACGGCCTTTCCTCATGGCAGGCTCTGATCCTGGCCTTGAAGGCCCCAGCACCAGCCTTGCCTCACGGCAGGCTCTAATCCCAGCCATGCTGGCCCCGGCTCCAGCCTCACCCCTCAGCAGGCTCCGATCCTGGCCTCGGAAGCCCCAGCACTGGCCTTGCCTCAGGGCAGTCTCCAATTCCAGTCTTGCTGGCCCTGGCACTGGCCTAAACCTTTGGCAGGATCCTGGGCTTGGAGGCCTCAGCACTGGCCTTACCTCAAAGCAGGTCCAATCCCAGCCTCCCTGCCCCTGGCACTGACCTAGTCACCTGGCAGGCTCCTATCCTGGCCTCAGAGTCCCTGGTACTGGCCTTGCTGTGCATCGCGCTCTGGTCTCTGTCACTATGAGCAGGTCGTCTACAGATGTTCCCTTTTTTCTATTTTTTTTTTGTGTGTGTGGTACTGGGGTTCCTGGAAACCCCTCTATCTCCGGGCTACACTCCCAGAGACCTATCTCATATATATAATTTTATTTGGAAACAGGGTCTCTTAAGCCAGCGAGACTGGCTTCGAACCAGCATGATCCTCCTGCCTCCGCCTCCCGAGCAAGGGGATTACAAGAGTGTGCCACCACACCCGGCTTTCTTCCTTTTTTTTTTTAATATCAGAAAGCAGTACATATCTTATGCAAAAGCTGGGACCCCAAATACCTAGTGGCAATAAATTTTGTCTTCACTCCAAAGGCAGAGGTCTATAGCTTCTCTTTGGAAAGCAGTCTCTGCTGTTCCACATGCACCCTGGCCTCCTACTCTGCACAGAGGAGTGTGGTGGACATGAGGGCTGATGACTCCCAGAACATGCAATGTGTAGGCCCATCCCAGCTATGCGGGGCTCCCTCTGATACCCCCAAACCCTTTTTCCAGTTAGCATGTTTTCCAGACTTCTTGAGCATGTGTGGTAGGTGCAGTCAGTCTACATTTGGGGAGATTTTCTCAAAAGTTCAAGGTGTACTGGACTGGATCTGTCTGCCCCTCCAATTTCTACCTTTGGGGCAATTTCTTCAGAAGATCAAGGTAGGTTGAATCAGGTCTCTGCCTCTCCACAATAAGAGCCTCCACCTCTGTTGCCCACACTAGTGCCTGCGTCTCTGCGCTGCCCTGCCACTGCTCCGCTGGTGCCACTTTCCTCCTGGTTCTCTGCTGAGCTCCTGTCACAGACTAATCTCAGTCGGTTTGTAATTGTCCATTCCCGGTCAAATCCTCAGAAAGATGGGGCAAAAGGCAGGTGGAGTTCTGCAGCCTCTTGTCTGCAGTGATTCTTTCTCCTTTAGGGACTGAATTTTCTTTAGGTCCCTAAATGACGACGCTTTGGAAAGAATCTGAGGTGGACAAAGGCTTCTTGAGCCAATGACACTTTATTACGAAAACCCCAAGAAATTTATATCCTTCCCCAGTAAAGTTAAGAGAAAAGGGGGGATGGGTGTCTTTCAGCTGGCTGTTGGCCTTTGAAGAATTAACTTCTGTTTCTCTCCAAGGTCTTGCAGATAAGCAGTTCCAGGTGGCAGCCTCCCAGAATAGTCAAGGCTTGGGAGCTTCTCGGGGAATCTTCTTTAACTTTTCCTGGAACTTTTCCATCTTTTTGGGCTCAGTTCATATAGCAAGTGTGGGGAAATGTGGTGATTCAGGTGGATGTGATGGAGTTTCTTCAGGTGTTGGTACCTTATCTTCTAAGTCTGAAAGCTTAAGCATACTCACAACACAGTTTGGCAGACAAAATACCACAAACAACACCACAAGGTTCTTAGTTCTAATTGTCAGATGTATTTCCTTGACTGCTGAGCACTCTTCTTTAGACAACAAGCCTATTAAAAACCTACTCATCTTTAATAATCCACTTCCCTGTCACAAACTCTCTGCAACCTGCTTCTAACTTTCTAATTCCTTCCTTTCCCAGTTGGGACTTTCTTATGATAAGCTCTTCTTCATGCAAAAATGCTTTTCTTACTCTTACGGTATTTCCTTTCCTTCATACATATATATTTAGAACGTCTGTCCTTTTATTTTGTCATATTCATCTTTAACTATGCGGTCAGTCAACAGTCTTTTTCTTTGGGTCTATTGTATTTGGGCAGCTAAGTTGTTTCTTTAAGGTCACACATAAGGTTTTTCTCTGTCTCTAGGCAGGATTTCAAGGGTAAACAGTTACTTTTGAACTGAGCTACTTTGTCGGAGTTAATGGATAGTGATGAAGGTCGGAGGCCATTTGTGATTGCTGCAGCTGGGGTGCTTATCACAGTACCTGAATTCTGGCCAGTTTCTCATTATTGTTGAGCAGAGCCAAGGACGTTTAAACAAATTATTAGAGAGTTTATTTTCACGGACTCAATTTCTTTTTATAGTCCTAATTTCACATCACTGGAGCAATTCGTGTAGAAAGTTAAAAGGAATAATAGTGAAGGGTATCTAAAAGTGGGGGGTACTTTGGCCAGAGACGATACCTCCTTCTTGGGGCGTTTTTGCCGATTTAACTATGTGGAGTGGGGTCTCAACACATAGATGCCGAGGCAGCAGGATGTCTTGGCAAGCTCCTTCCTTACATGATATGATGTCCAGAATTCTTAAGCATGTGCAGCAGGGGCAGTCCTCCTTTGCATTTTTTTTTTTCCCAAAAGTTCCAAGTGAATTGGATAGAGTTTGTCTGCAGCTCCTTAGTCCTGGCTGCCACCACCGCCATCTTGGCCCCTCTCTAGTATTTTTTTTTTTATAATAAGAGAAGAGAGTATGAGTGTTTTGAAGAGGATGTGAGATCAAACACTCAGCAGCAATGAATTTTATCTCACTTCCAAGAGCGGAGGCCACAGCTTCACCTCGTAGAGCAGGGTTTGCTGTTCCAGGCACACCATGGCTCCCAGCACAGAACAGAGGAGCGTGGCAGCCGGGTAAACTGAGGTCCCTGGATGCGTGGTTTGGCTCCCCACCTGGCACTGCCTGGCTCCCTCCACCACACCTGGCTCATTTGTCTCGCAAGTTGTGTTGTTAAGAGTTCCCAGCATGTATGGCTGAAGTGGTCTATTCTCTAATCTCTTCTGGGGTGTTCTTCCAAAAATTGCTTTCTTGCGTGGTTGGCACCTCCTTGTCCTCTTGCTTCTAATTCCGCCATTATCCACTCTCTTTCCTATATTCTAGATAGGAAGTCGTGGCTGGACGTGTCTCCTTAAATTTTCCCAATCTGATATTAAACCAAAATCTGATGTCCAGGACTTCCCTTAGAAATGCTTGTCCTGTTAGGCGGCTGCCATCGCCATTGCAAACATGGCTGCCACCATCTTCCTTCCTCTCTCCCTATTTTTTATTCTTTATTTTGAAACAGAGTATCACTGAGTTGCAGAGGGCCTCACTAAGTAGCTGAGGCTGTCCATGAGCCACGATCCTTCAGTGTCAGCCTCCCGAATGCTAGGATTCAAGTGTGCGCCACCATGCCTGGCTTAAAAATTGACTTTTATTTAGATAATAGATGGATAGAAATAAAGTTGAACCTTATTTGTTCCAGTTACTGAGATGTGCTGTGTCCCACAGTCACCATTTTGAGTCTCTCCATTTTTAATAACTCTATTAAAAGATTCCCTAGCCTTTGGTTTGCTAAAGACTATTTCTGATACACCAACCACCATGTAGATTCAGCACTCATTGAATACTCATAATACCCTGTGACATAGATGCTTAGCTAATTTCCCACATTTTAGAACTGAGAAAACAAAAGCACAGAGGGTTTAAGTAGGTTGTAATGGTTATCCAGCTTGTAAGAGCTGGACTTTGTTAGTGTGGCCTGACCCCTTCTATATACTGCCTTGCTTGAATATCTCCCTTCTGAGGCTGCCCTTTCTGTTTTAGAATATTATTTACCATTAGACACTGATTTCTACTGTTGATGTCTATCCTCCTGTAGTTTCTTCTGTTGGCACTAGCTGAGCCTCTGGAACCAGGCAAGGTATGGCTAATCCCTCTTTCACATCACTGACTTTGAGGTTCTACATATGATGACAGATATCAATGTCTCTTGATTAGTTCTTTTTATTCTAGGTTAAATATCAGCAGAACCTATCTCTACACACCCCATCATATGGTCTTAAATCACCTCACCATCTTGACCACCTTCTTCTGTACATGTTTCCAGTTGTAACTTTTCATGTGCCCATAATTGACTGTAGCACTCCATGTGTGGTTTGGCAAACTCAGAGTAATTCTTCTGTTAATTTTCCTGACAAAAATACTCTTTGCCTGCACTCGGCTCCTCCTCCTACTGGACTCTTTTACTGGTTTGAATAATATTTACTCCAACCAAAACTCATGTTGAGGCTCCAACCCTGATGTGGGAGGTCTGGCCTGGTGGAGGTGTTTGGGTCATGGGGTGGAGGCTTCATGGGTAGGTTAATGCCTTCTTAGAAGACTGGGTTCATTCTCACAGGTGGAGATTTGCTATTGCAAGAGCAAGCTATTGCAAAGGCAAATTGGGCTTCCTTGGTTTTCCCTTAGTTCCTTTCTCACCATGTTGTTACCTCTTACAAAAAAAATGCCTACCTGCCATTCTGCACTTCACTGTTGAAACGGCACAAGGCTTCGGCAAAGGCAAAGGCTGGCACCTATCCTTAACCTTCCAGCCACTAGAACCAGGAGGCAAAACAAATGTCTATTCTTTAAACATCATTTGGTTTTGAGTATACTATAATAGCAACTAGACTAAGACACTGGCTCTTCAAATATTTGGCTTACCTTTTAATTAAATAGTCTGTCCTCAATCTAGAAATTTCCTGTAACTTTATTAAGTTTTGTGAGGACTTCTCTTCCAGAATTATCATGCACTGCTTTGGACTGTACTTCTATTTGCTTGATTCTTCTCTCCTGTGAATCATAAGTTCTTTGAGGGTGAAAACCAAGTCTTTATTTTCTACTTCCTATAGTAACTACAGTACTTCAGTCTTTCATAAGAGTTTTATATTATAATAAATTCTTAATACATATTGTGGCTCAGCTTATTGGCTTTTTGCACCATGCCAATATCTGGCACATGATAGAAATATCTGGCAAATGTTATAAATTATTTAATCAGCTACAAAACAAAAATAATATTTTTACATTCAATACATTCAGGTGATACAAATTCAATACCTGAAAATTTTTCTTACAATAAACACTACATGTTTTATTAAAACATATTCTCAGCCACCTGGATTTTCTCCCATGATATCTAATCACTGGATACTTAGAAACATCTGATTAAATAAAATGTTCTCTTTACAATAGAATATTTTCTATTATATGAACACCACCTCAGGATTTCTATGATTACAATTCAAAACAAAATTTAATAAATTTTATAGAGACATTTGCCAAATTCCTAGAATTGAGAGATTGTTTCATGTCCAAATAGCATGTATATAGAGACATTTAATGTACTAGGAGTAGCATTCACTTCTTACCACTTGCAAATACAGCCGGGTAAAAAAGAAACACTACATTATTTGGGATTTAGACCTCTGCCTTAAAAGCAAATGACAAAGTCAGAATCTGTGCTGGTAAATCTTATTGTAGTTCATTCATGTTCAAACAAAATTGGACAGTGTCTCAATATTGACAACTTAGTACTGGAAGGAAGAAATCATGAAAGCTAAAACATCCAATCAAGCTCTTTTTTTATTATTACATTTTTGCTTAAAACCATTGACAACACAGAGGCTAAACCTGACATTATTCTTTTGCCTCTGTATGTCTTTACGCATTTTCTGTTGCCACTGTTTAAATAGTGTGCACTTTGTAAGAGGATACACTCATTCCTCAGCACAGAGCTCTGCAGTAACATATAATTAACTACATATTTTTGAAAACCCTCATGTTCACTCGGTTTACCGAAAGCCTTAGTAGAGCTAGAATTAAACTCATTTGGAAGAGAAGAGTCTAGAAAGGGAGGGGTGCAGAATAAGGAAAAATTTCAAAAAAAAAATTGAGCTCTGGAATTGAGCTTTTTCTTTGAAGTAAAGGTCACTCCAAATTAGTGAACCTGAAGTCTTGTGGTAGTGACCTGAGGGGCCAGTAATCTGGACATTCAATGAATGCTGCTAGCTCATGTGCATGCTGTGTAACTTAAAGTGTGAGATGCCCAGACCTGGAAGCCAGGAAATATGTATACAGAGTGCAGATTCCATGTCTGATCAAAAGCATCTCTTGCTGGACTTCCATCCCTGTCCTTCTCTGTCCAGACGCTGTTTACACACTCTCTGTCATGTTAGTCTTGGCTGGGGAATGGCTGTTGCAGAGAGATCTTCTTTCCGTGTACACTCTGGGGAACTCTGGGAGTTCACCAACTTGACAGTGAAGTGAGCCTGCTTTCTTTTTCCAAGAAACCAGAGAGTGACCTGTCGAGATCTATGTAGCACTGAACCTGAGTACTTGCCTAGACACCAACTCATCCAGCATGGTGCCCAAATAAGGGGAGAGCAAAGCAAAGCAGACAGGACTGGAGAAGAACACAAAGTCAAAACTGTAGGATGCCAGTGTGTTGAGCTATAGGTATCTTTGTAAAATGATGGGATTTTAGCTTTAGAATTATTTTAGCTTTATGCATTTCTAAGTCTTTACTAACTTTAAATTTAATAATCAGAAAAAATATAAACCTCATATTATTTTTTTAATTTTTCTTTTTCTTTTAACATCTTTTCAATTAAGAATAGTTATATCTAGCCAGGTGTGGTGGAACACGCTAGTAATCCCAGCATTTAGGAGGCTGAGACTGGAAGATTGCGGTTTGCAGATAGTCTCAGCTACTTAGCGAGATTAACTTAGTGAGACGCTGTTTCAAAAAAAATAAATAAATAAAAAGACTAAGCCGGGCGTGGTGGCACACACTTGTAATCCCAGCATTTGGGAGGCTAAGACCGGAGGATCTTGATTCTCAGACAGCCTCAGCTACTTAGTGAGGCCCTCTGCAACTCAGGGAGACCCTGTTTCAAAATAAAGAATAAGGCCAGGTATGTAGGCGCACGCTTGTAATCCCTGCGTTTGGGAGGTGGAGACAGGAGGATCATGCAAGTTCGAGGCCAGCCTCACTGGCTTAAGTGACCCTGTTTCCAAATAAAAATATAAAATAGGTCTGGGAGTATAACCTGGACATAGAGGGTTTCCAGGAACCCCAGTACCACCAAAAAAAAAAAAAAAAAGGAATAAAAAATTGGTCAGGGTGTGTAGCTTGAAGGTCAAATGCCTCTGGGTTCCATCACCAGACCCTCAAAATAAATAAATAAATAAATAAATAAATAAATAAATAAATAAATAAATAAAATACAAACAATAAAAAATAGGGCTTGGGGTGTTAGCTTGGAGGTATAATGCCCCTGGGTTTCATCTCCATGAGCACACACATAAAAAAAAAGAATAGTTATTTCTTGGTAGAGTTGTTTCGCTCTAGCTTCTTTAAGAGAGCAAACAAACAAGATACCTTAAAATAACAAAGGTCAATACCTCTTTAGCAGGATTTTTTATACTTCAAATAAAGCTTCAGTTTTTCACACCAAGGAGATTACTCAGCAAAAGACATTTTCTCTGTTCCCTCATTAAGTACTGGAACCTGTAAGAAGTGGACAGTTTCAGTATAGATTAATGAAATACTGTTCTTTCACCTCTGAAATCTCTTGGTTTTTTACTTAATGTGTTAGTCTGTAAGTGTTCTATTTCTTTATAACAACCTTAAAATATTGTTTCATATGCTCATGATCTGATGAGAAATTTGGGCTGAGCTCAGCCACTGTTTTTTTTTTTTTTTTTTTTCTTGTTCCTCTCCAAGTTCACATTTGTGGCCACAGTCCTATGGTAGCTCAGCTTGAACTGACTGGTGTAGGTGGCCTCACCTCCATGTCTTGGAGTTGGTGATACATGTCCATCAACTATAGTAACTCCAATGGATATAAGCCTGAATGTCTTCAAATAGGGGCTTCAATATTCCAAAAGACAGATAAGAAACTGCAAGGTCTCTTGAGGCTTAGAATAGGAGAGTGACGAGGTAATTTCTTCCACATTTTATTGATCAATATAAGTCCCAAGACCAACCAAAACTTAAAGCAAGAATCACACTCTTTCTTGATAGGAAGAGGAGCCAGATGGCTAAGAGTGTGAGTACAAAAATAAGAATTATTAGAAATATTCACAAATTTACCATAGTTAGTATCATGAAAAAAGTTTTAAAATGATGTGACATGGTTATCATGTCAAAGTAAATAACCTTGGAAATATACTTTTTATTATTTAGAAGGTCAACTATTTTCTTTTATTTAATTTTTTCTTTTTTAATTTTTTTAATTTTTTTTAGGTAATGGGGTTGGAACCCAGGGGCATTGTGCATCTGAGCTACACCCCCAGTCATTTTTTTTAGTCTTTTATTTTATTATTTATTTATTTATTTATTTATTTATTTAGTGTGTGTGGTACTGGGGATGGAACCCAGGGGAATTCTACCTCTGAGCTACACCCCCAAACCTATTTTTTGTTCTTTATCTTGAAACAAGGTCTTTCTGAGTTGCAAAGGGCCTCACTAAGTAGCTGAGGCTGTCTGTGAACCGCAATCCTCCTGTCTCAGCCTCCCAAATGCTGGGATTGCAAGTGTGCTGCCACCATGCCTGGCTTAGAAGGCCGAATATTTTCTACTTGTATATAAGTATGAGATTGGGGTGTGTGTGTGTGTGTGTGTGTGTGTGTGTGTGTGCGTGCGCGCGTGCGTGTGTGTAAGATATGATCAATAATGTGATTTATAATCTGCCATGAAATGAAATTTAAAAAACTAGTTTTAGTTAGGTTAAAAGTCAGCTTGAAATTTGCAAGAGGAGGGTGAAAGGAGAAACAATTTGCCTTCACAAGTGTTTATAATATCAGAAAGTGTTTTTACTTATTTAACTGAAAGTAATTAGTAGAATGAATGCATAGTCCTCATATAGGCAATTGATTTTTCCCTTCAATGCAGAATTACATAGAAATGAAGTGTGTTTCTCTTTAACAGATAATACATTGATCCGGTAACAACTGAACTGAAATCAAGTTCTTAAAACAAGTTAAAATGTTAGATTGTGTAAGATTTTTTCTGTTTTTTTTTTTGTTGTTGTTTGTTTGTTTGTTTTTTGGCAGGTCTGGGGATGGAACCCCAGGGGCATTCGACTTTTGAGCTACACCCCCTGCCCCATTTTTTATTCTTTTTTTTTGAAACAGGGTCTCACTAAGTTTTGGAGGGCCTCAGTGAGTAGCTGAGGCTGTTGGCATGTGCCACCACGCCCAGCTAATACTTTAGTGTTAAAGTCAGAATATGATAATGATACATACATACTCGTATTTATAGCAGCACAAGTCACAATTGCCCGTTATAGAACCAATCTAGGTATCTGTCAGTAGATGAATGGATAAAAAAAACACAGTATATAGATAAAGAAAATGTGTGGTATATGGATAAAGAAAATGTGTGTATACACAATGGGGCATTATGCATTTATAGAGGACAAAATCATGTCATTTGCAGGAGAATGGATAGAACTTAAGAGTATCATGTTAAGTAAGATCAGCCAGACTAAGAAAATCAAGGACCACTTATCTTCTTTCATACATGGAAGCTAGAGAGAAAGAAGAAAAGAAAAGGGACCTCATGACTATTTGGAGAGACAACAGTAGAATAATGAAAGATAATCTGGTTAAGAAGGAGGGAGAAAGAAGGGATGTAAGGCAAAGAAAAACAACCAAGTAATGCTACTGCATATACGAATGTATCTCTATGAGTCTCATTATCATGTATGATTATAATGTACCAAAAACATTTGGGACTAAATAAAAAATAATTTTCACATGAGGCATAAGTAAATTATTTATGTATAATTTTCCTTTCAATGAATTTGTAAATTTTATATTTAATAGTCATTATAGAAAAGGTGTATTTTAGAAGGCCTATACTCATTCCATGAAGTATATCAAATTATCATTTACAGTAATATTGGTAATTTAATGTGATTTAATTTAATATACATGTTGGTTGTATATTTAAATGATTTGAATGAATTTCATCATATGTATATGCATTTCTACTAGTTAAATTTTCTTCATGAATCACTAACACAATAAATAAAAATTTAGGTAAGTAAAATAAAGTTTTAAAAATGGCACATCACTAGAAAAATGTAAATTTGACAAAGTATAAAATTTAAGTTATAAGAAAATTTATTCTTAATTATATGTAATAATCGTATTATTTGAGTAAATCAGCTTTACCTTTTCTAAGTAAATGTAATTTAAAAATAAAAATAAATAATTTGAGGAAAATTAAAATTATAAGTGAAAAAGACTGGAGCACAAACAAGAAGTTGTGTTTGGAAGAAGATTATGAAAAAAGTATATATTTACCAAAAGTCTCAGAGGTACCATTGGACATTTCAGGCTTGGATATTATATAATTATCTAAAATTAAATTAGAAAAAATACAACGTCACATTTTTCTATATTCACAAAAATACACAAATTGAAATACAGACCTTGAAAAAATTTTGTTCTATTAATAACAAAATCAAAACTATTTCTAAAATTGTCAAGAAAGAAGTAATTAAAGACAGAAGGTTTTCATTTTAATTTTTCATCCAACATTGCAAATGCAATTTCTCTCTCAAAGAAGGCCCATTTGTTCAGTGCTGAAATAAAATATGACACTTAAAGCTATGACCTAATATATTTTTATAGAAATCAAGTATCACTCTTTATTACCCACACACTATAAGAAAAATATCAATATGTATTAACTCAAGAAAAGTCATATATATTGTTGCTGACTAATCTCAGTCGGGTCGTTATTGTCCGCTCCCGGTCAAATCCTCAGAAAGATGGGGCAAAAGGCAGGTGAAGTCCTGCAGAAACTTATCTGCAGCGATTCTTTCCCCTCTATGAATTCCTTAAATTTTTAGGTACAACGCTTTGGAAAGAACCTGAGGTGGACAAAGGCTTCTTGAGCCAATGACACTTTATTACAAAAAACCCAGAAATTTATACCCTTCACCAGTAAAGTTAATGATAAAGAGAAGAGGGGGTGAATGCAATCACTGTGAAATAATAATGAATGACATGTAAACAAAGGTAATAAAACTAGTCCTTCAGCTGGCTGTTGATCTTCAAGAGATTAACTCCTGATCCTCTCCAAGGTCTTGCAGATAGAGCAGTTCCAGGGGGCGACCTCCCAGGAGAAACAGGCGTGCCCAAGGCTTGGGGGCTTCTCGGGGAATCTTCTTTAACTTTCTTGGAACTTTCCATCTTTTGGGCTCAGTTCATATAGCAAGTGTGGGGAGATGTGGTGATTCAGGTGGATGTGATAAGGTTTCTTCAGGTGTTGGCATCTTATCTTCTAAATCTGAAGGCTTAAGCATACTCACAATACAGTTTGGCAGACAAAATACCACAAACAACACCACAAAGTTCTTGGTTTTAATTGTCAGATGTATTTCCTTAACTGCTGAGCACTCTTCTTTAGACAACAAGCCTATTAAAAGCCTACTCATCTTTAATAATCCATTTCCCTGTCACAAACTCTCTGCAGCCTACTTTTAACTTTCTAATTCCTTTCTTTCCCAGTTGGGACTTTCTTATGATAAGCTCTTTTTCATGCAAAAATGCTTTTCTTACTCTTACGGTATTTTCTTTTCTTCATACATATATATTTAGAACATCTGTCCTTTATTTTGTCATATCCATTTCTAACTATGCGGCCAATCTCTCTATCTCCAGGAATGCTCACACTGAGGTAAAAGTCAATAGTCTTTTTCCTTGGCTTTATTTTATTTGGGCAACTAAGTTGTTCATCAACTAAATTGCTTCGAAGTCACACACAAGGTTTTATCTTCTCTGTCTCTAGGCAGGATCTCCAGGGTAAACAGTTACCTTGAACTGAGCTACCTTACCAGAGTTAATGGCTTAACCTAGTGATTGCTGCAGCTGGAATGTTTATCACAGCATCTGAGTTCTGGCCAGTTTTTTCATTACTAATGAGCAAAGCCAAGGACGTTTAGACAAATTATTAGAGAATTTATTTTCACGGACTCAATTTCATAGTCCTGATCTCACATCACTGGAGCAATTCGTGTAGAGAGTTAAAAGGAATCATTACCAAGAAAATAATAGTCATGAAGGGTATCTAAAAGTGGGGGGTACTTTGGCTAGAGACGACACCTCCTTCTCGGGGCTTGTTGCCGATTAACTATGTGGAGTGGGGTCTCAACACATAGATGCCGAGGCGGCAGGCCGTCTTGGCAATATATAATATATATAATATATATACATATGTAAGAATATTGTAACATGTAAGAATATATGTAGATATACATATATTCTTATATGTAGATATATGTAGATATACATATATATGTAGATATACATATATACATATGTAAGAATATACATATTACACATATATGCATATATATACTTGTAGCTCAAAATAAAAATAAGATCTGATGAGAAAATAAAAAAAGCTATTATTATCTATTTGTTTATTTTGCAATAATGGGGATGGAACCCAGAGAAACGTACACATGAAGTTACCTAGTATCACAAAACAAGGATCATTTATTTCTTGGTAATGGATAAAACCAAGGTTTTCAAGTATTACTACAGCTTGAATGGTTGAATCTTAAATCAAAGACAAATGCCCCTCTGCTGTCCAGGCTTGATAGGTGGCCGGTATTTTAAATAATCAACTATGTACAGGACAATTTGAAATTCAAGATCACAATACTGTGTTCTATTTATCGACTCCTTTACTTTCCATACTCATAACAAATGGAAAGTTTTGATTCTCTAGGACAGAAAACAAAAGTAAAAGATTTTAATTCACATAGACATTAAACTGAGCCTTGAAGGAGAGGATGCTAAAAAACATATCGTGAAGCCAGGCGTGGTGGCACACTCTTGTAATCCCCACGCTTGGGAGGCACAGACAGGAGGATCACACAAGTTCGAAGCCAGCCATGCTGGCTTAAAAGACCTTGTTTCAAAAATATAAAATGGGTCTGGGAGAGTAGCCCGGAGGTAGAAGGGCTTCCAGGAACCCCATTAACACACACACACACACACACACACACACACACACACACATACACACACACAGAAAACATATTGAGAGAATGTCTGGGCAGAGGGACTGGTGTGAGCATAGCTCAGGATCTATATGCACAAGCCTTTGAGAAGAGACTGAGATTAGAAATATCAGGTATGAGCAAAAGGTTCACATAGCAGATGAGTAGAATAAAGTACTGAACCAGTGGACTGGAGAAAGTCTGTGGAGACCTATATACATAAGACAAGGAGTATACAGCTATTAAAGATTTATGTTCAGATGAAGTGGAAAAAGAGACTAGAGGTTAGAAATCTAGTTAAGAAGTTAGTATAGAAGTTCAAATACAGTTTGCTGATACTGTGAAGTATATTATTATAGAAGGAAAAATATAGAAATGAAAATTACTGACAATATTTTGAGAATAGTTTAACTCCCTAGATTCGATTTGGAGAATATACATGTATATCCAAGAATGCAATGACTCCATTTTTTTTAATTCTTTTTTTTTTTTTATGTGTGTGTGTGTGTGTGGTACTGGGATTCCTGGAAACCCTTCTAACTTCGGGCTACACTCCCAGACCTTTTTTTTTTTTTAATTTGGAAACAGAGTCTCCTAAGCCAGCATTGCTGGCTTCGAACCTGCGCAATCCTGTCCCTGCCTCCCAAGTGCAGGGATTACAAGCTTGCGCCACCATGCCCGGCAATGACTCTATTTTTCATCTGTTTCCTTGGTGTTCCTGTAGCTGTATTTGGTAGTTACTTGGGTGAGTATTTTTTTCTTTTTTAGTAATGATAAAGGTATTATTTGTATATTTCTTGCCTGGTCATTGCTATTATTCTTTATTTTCTGGCTTTTTCCATCATTAGTCATTATTATCCAATAAAATCTCAAAGTTCAATGTGGTTTCACAACCCAGGTATTACATATGGATCTTCTTAGACAGAAATCACTAGAGAAATGTAGGGAATATGCAAAGAGTGAATAGATAGAGGATCTTCTACAAACTTCTACACTGAGTTGCAAGTGGGGCTTATCTTTGTCACCATTTACCCCGAATCGTCAGAGGTCAAGGGTTTAACTTCATGGACCTCTTAACTCTCACTTCTTATGTTTCAAAGACTCAACTCTGAAATTCTAGGATCTTAAGTTTCTATTCAATAATATTAGATGCTCTATTACTTTCATATTATTGCTATTATTAATCAGAAAATCTCTTAGATACTGGAGCTGCAATAATAAATAAGAATACATAGTTTCTGCCCTCATGGAACAATAATCATTTATCTATAATTTGACATAATTAAGCAAAAGTTTAGAAATTTCAGTTTGTTTTTGGCTACCCACACCCAAGCTGTATGAAAATATATCATGAAGGGCAACTTTTGCACAAACTTTGCACAGGTTCTTTGATGACACCATAGTTGCCTAAGTTAAGCCTTTTTGCTCTTCTTCCTAGATAATATTCATTGATTATCATATACTAAATATTTCATGTGTTTTTTTAAAATTATCACTTTAATCCTATAAAGCAATTGTTATTTTCTCCAATTACAGATGAGAAAATGGAAGCACATAATATTTCAATGACTTGCCCAAGACCACAGTTATGGTTTGGGTTCTAAATGGCCCCCTAAAACACATGTGTTGAAAGGATGGTCCCAATACAGGAAGTATCAGAGATGAGACATGGCTGGAGAAGATAGTTCACTGAGGGCATGGTCTTGGAGACTAGGTATGCTTCTACTCTCCTGCTCTCCCTCTTTATGCTTCTGGTCATCATGACTGAGGGTGGCTATTCTTGATCTTGCCCTTCTCTGCTGAACTTTCTGCCTTGAAGTTGGCCAACTATGGACTGGGCCTCCAAAACTCTGAACAAAATAAACCTCTCTCCTAGAAGATGTGAGTTGCAGGGATTTTGATCTCAGTGATGGAAAAAATGTATACAACAAACAAAAGCAGTTATTCTGACTACAAGTCATATATGCAAAAGAGAAAAAAAGGACTCAAACATCTCCTTACCATCATAGATAACAGTAGTACCATTAGTTGAATCAATTCAGAATGCATCATGGGACAAATTTAAATTAAGTAAGATTTCAAATTTCCAAAAAGTTCAGAATAAAGTATAGAATAGAAGTAAATACTTACATGCATATGCAAAACTACTACTGTCAATCTCAGTATTATGTATAGGGAAGGGAAAAGAGTTTGGGATAGAGCTAAGAAGAAGCTCACCAAGTGCTGTATACATGTATGTCCTTATAACTCTGAACTACATAATGATATGAGATTATAATGCACCAATAAAAATATTTTAAAAAGAGTAATTGAATAGACATATGTTCAATGACATAAAAAATTGCCATATTGTTGAGAAAAGAAAATGCATTAAAAAGAGCAATGAGTGCTCGCTTCGGCAGCACATATACTAAAATTGGAACGAAAAAGAGCAATGAAGTGTTATCACATTTTTGCAAAGTTGCATTGTGTATGTATAGATGCAGAGGAATACCTTAAATTATGTTCATTGAGAATGCTTAGTCAGCCATAGTGGTTCATGCCTATAATCCCAGTACTTGGGAGGCTGAAACAGAAGGATCACAAGTTTAAAACCATTCTCAGCAATGTAGTGTGACCCTGTTTCCAAATAAGAAAAAGAAAAACAAGCTGAGGGTATATCTAGGAGGTAAAATATCTCTAGATTCAATTCCCAGTACCATATACACAAAAGAAGAATGCTTACTTGGGATGTTGAGAGCTCACCTAAGCTTCATATTTTATTAGTACCTTTGTATAAAATGTGAGCTTATTATTAGTATATGCTTACCATAATTAAATATTAATTTTATAAAAATAAAGATGTTTATTTAATAACAAAAAATAATAGGAAGTGAAGTCTGTGTACAACACCTCAGTCTTGATTCTAACTGTATCTAGCTGTTGGTATGACCTGGGATAAGTTACCTGAAATCTATGTCAGCTTTATTAAGTATTAGTTGGTAAAATAAGTTTTGTAGTCTTATTTTGTAGACACTATGATTCGTTAAGATGGTCCTCAATTATCTGTGTGTTCAGTGTAGAGCTGGACCACCAGTCTGAATAGACATTAAAAATTAGGAGAACAAAGACTTGTTTAATAACAATAACTTCTCTTCTTCCTTTTCTTCTTCCTTTTCTTTAAATTATTATCTTGGCAGTGAACCTTGGCTATAGATAAACAGAATTCAATCACTTTCTAAAAGACAAAAGTTTAATTAAAACCAGACCACTCATCCCCATGACAGGTATCTTCATCATAGACTGAAAGGCTGGAGACTGATTTGGAAGGAGAATATGATAATCAGACCTGGGATACTCATGCACAACGCTCTCACTCTGACCAGAATTCATACACTTAAATAATAAAATGGATGAAGGAGGAGAGACTTCATCTTCATTGATTTACATCAACAAAGTTCTTGGTATACAGAGATATGACAAAAAAAGCTCTTTTAAAATTATAATAAAATGCAATTTACTTGAATATTCATAGGATTAGGAGTATTATCAAGTTTTACTTCCAAATAAAAGCTTTGATTCTGATGCCATTATTCATTAATTTTATTTATCCATCAAACATAAATTAAAAACATACTGGTAGTCAGAGACTATACTAGGAAGCTGATAAGAATATGTCATGGCCCTCATTACTGTAAGGAAATCTATTCATGCATTGTAATATAACATGATAAATGTGAAGACAATGAACAAAAATGCTGCAATAGCCTTCAAAAGAGTGGAATTTCATACCGCCATAAAGCTCTTGCTCTTACCAAAGATTGAGCAATATCCTCCAAACTGTTAGAAATATTTGTAGATTCCTATAGAATGGATTCTTTTCTTGTGTGTTTCTACTTACTAGAAAAGATTTTATATCTTACAAATTTCATTCCAGTGCAAAATGTCTAACCCCATTAAACATTAACCAATTCAATTAATTATCCATAATGTATGGTTTTAAAATTCCTGATTCTCTTCAAATATAGATGCATAAAAGGACCTGCAAGAAAAATTCCCTTTGGCTACAGTGGCACATTTTCTTATCTGTAGTGTGTGTGTGTGTGTGTGTGTGTGTGTGTGTGTGTGTGTGTGTTCCTGGGGATTTAACCCAGGGCATTTTACCTCCATGCTACATCCCCAACCTATTTTATTTTTATTTTGAAACAGTTTGTCACTAGATTGCTGAGAGTCTCACTAAGTTTCTGAGGCTGGTCTTGAACCTACGGTCCTCCTGTCTCATCCTCTCAAGTGTTGATATTACAGGCATGAGCCACCACAATCAATACTAGTATTCTTTTCCAAGGATGACCTTAACAAATTACTATGTCAGGTGAACTAGAGACGTTTGTTCTTCCATGGTTCTACAGGCCAGATATTTACAATCAAAATGCCATTGGAACCAGGTTCTTTCCACAGGCCATATGGAAGATTCTGTTCCTTGTCTCTTCCAGCTTTTAGTGGTGCCAGTAATTTCCTGGCTTGTGGCCACTTCACTCCAATCCCTGCCCTTTGGTTCACGTTTGAACATCAATGGCAGATTTTGTATGGAATTTCAGAATTTCCCAGTGAAAAAAGAAAGATATTCTTTGGAAGGATCAAGAGAGGCATTTCTCCTCTGACATCACCTGGTAGAAATTCCAGTAATTGGGGAATAAAGAGATATTTTAAAGGAATGGAGAAGGAATGCATTCTTAAGTATATCTTTACAGGATTTTAAAATAGCCTTCTATGTGACCATTATTCACTAGGACAGCATCCAATGACGAACTCCAGCTATACATAAGAAAATCTAAGCCCAAACATAATCATAGTTTAAAAAATGTTGTAACCATGAAATGTGATAACATTGCTTCTCATTGCATCCTCAAGAAACTTAATTACCTTCTAACACCATCTTATAATATTATATCACTGGCTATGCTCATTCACTATAGAGTTTAAATAAGCTAAAATATTTCCAGAAGCAAGAAGGTTAAACCAAATCCAGGAGTTATTTTTAATATGGCATCAAAAATTAAAGTCACAGCTGAATCTAGTTTAACTACTGCTTAAATCACCCAGTGGGGTGCAGCAACAGATTGTAGAGTCCCTAGTATTTTTAGCCACATTCTTTGCTTGAATAGCCATCCACATTTGTTAGAGTAAAACCACTTTGCTTCATTTAACATTTCTAAAATAGATAATGCTTTGATCTGCTGGAAACCAACTTACATTTAATTTATTACATTTTTAATAATATAAATTATTACTAAAATGATTTTGAAATGACTTCTAGTATAAAAACATGTTTAAGAAATAGAATCATTATCATTTAAAAATAAAATTACATCAACAAATATATCAAAGTCAATTTCTAAGGCAAACATGAGAAGGAAAGAAAGGGGAGGGAATGGGGAGGGAATTGTGGAAGGGCTAAATGAGTGATGTACTATGTATGCCTCTACCATCATGTACCCCATTAATGACTACATGCACCAATAAAATAAATAAGTAAAAATAAAAATAAAAACAAACAACATCCCAAGATGTGCTAGGGATTGGACTCAGGGTTTTGAGTATAGTAAGCACACACCACCACTGAGCAAGACCTCCAGCCTCAGTTCTGAGTTCCTCAACAAAAGGACGCATATCAGTTTGTGATAATGGTATTTTCAGCGTTTTTATTTATTTATTTTTCTTCTAGAAGACTCTTTTCTTTGGCAACATTTGACCTTATTTTGGTTCACCACAGTATTGCTTCTACCTCTAGTGATACCAACCAGGTTAAGAAATGGGCATGTGATTCAAGTAAAGTGAATTAATTCATCCTTGACATTGCTATATCAGCAAAGGGATATGCAATGCTTTTTGTCCAGCGAGTTATTAAATTAGAATTGCCAGGAGTATACTTCACAGACACTTTGAGCAGCATGTTTGCTTTAGGAAGATTAGATGTGAAGAGGAAGAGACAAAATTTAGAAGATGTGAAAAAAGAAACAAGACACAGAAAGGGTAGTGGATGGAAGGTGCCATTTTTGACCCTTGAAGACTGATTTATGCAGAGGACCTATTGAGTAAATACATTGTCTTCAGTTTACTTCAGCCAGTAAATTCCTTTTTGTATTGAAATTAGCTTGAATTTGACATCTGTCACTTGCATACAGTAAGGCCCCGAGTGATATTATATTGTTCTATGTTTTATGTTTATGTTTGTGATGTTGGGGATTGAATCCAGGGTCATTAGACTTTTAAATTACACCCCAGATCTCTTAATTTTTGTTTTGAAGCAGAGTTTTACTAGGTTGCTGAGACCCTCTCTAAGTTGCTGAGACTGGCCTTGAATGTGTCATCTGCTTGTTTCAGCCTCCCAAGTTCCAGGACTACAGGAGTGTGCCAATGCACCAGACTCTGTCCTCATTTTTGATAGATAATTTGCATTTCATTGGAGGAGCTATTTTTCCCTCTAGGACTGGATGTTAGAAAATATGAAAGATGTCTCAACAAAGTCTTTACTAGAAGAAATAAAAGCTATTGAAGGAAAACTAGACAAGCTGTTCTATTGAATTTTATATCTACAAAGTGATTCTTGGTTTAAATAAGAGAATGTTCAGTTAAGTATATTTATATTTCTTGTAAAACTACAGTTGGGCTTCTCTAGTGTTTCATCTTTCTTCTTTTTTTTTGATGATCAATAGAATCATCAAAATTAAGATGTACCAGCTTAAAAAAAGTGTTTCTTTAATATAGTAATAGAATTCAGAAAACTAGTGAACTAGTCTCTTTCAAATGTTATTCAGGTGATGTTTTGTTCACAATGGAGTTCTAAATGTGTGAGTGTATTGCTAATAGTGTGTCATAAAGACTTTAACTTTTGGGCCTTCATCATTTTTTTCATGTGTGTGTATGTGTGTGTGTGTGTGTGTGTGTGTGTTTGTGTGTGGTTGTGAATGTACACATGCGTGCATGCATGTGCGTAAGTGCACACTACATGGAATTGAACTCAGAGGCAATTTTATCTCTGAGGCCACACCCCCAGATCTTTTATTTATTTATTTTTGTTTTGTTTTTGTGTTGAAACAGGGTCTCACTAAATTGTGGAGGCTAGCCTTAAGCCTGTAATCCTCCTCTTTGAGTCTTCCAAGTACTGGGATCATAAGTGTGTATTACCATGCCCAGTAGGCTATCAACAATTTGAGTAATAGAACCACATAAGAAAGCAGCTCTGAGTTGGACGTGGTGGCTCACATTTATAATCCCAGCATTCAGGAGACTGAGACCTGAGGATTGCAGTTTGGGGACAATCTCAGCTGCTTAGTGAGGCTCTCTGCAACTCAGTGAGACCCAGTTTCAAAATAAAGAATAAAAAATAGGGCAGAGGGTGTAGCTCGGAGGTCAAATGCCCCTGGGTTCCATCCCCAGACCCACACACACACAAAAAAAAAAAAAAAAAAAAAGAAAGAAAGAAAGCAACTCTGAGTGAGCACTGCTAATCAGAATCACCTAGAGAGCTTTCTTAACAATTTTACTATTTATTTATTTTGAAATAGTGTTTTGGTTACTGAGAGTCTCGATAAGTTGCTGAGACTGATCTTGAACCTGTGATCCTCCTGTCTCAGCTTCCCAACTACTGGGATTAAAGCTGTGCACCACCATTCCAAGCTTCCATTCTTTTCTCTACTTTGTTGTACCACTTTACCACAAAAATGATTCAAAGGGGTTCCTCTAGAGAGAGTCATCTTTACTTGAAAAATAAATTGATTTCACTTAAGCTCTTAAACAGTTATTTAATTAGTGTTCCCAATTTTTTTGAAATAAACTATGAATAACTTTGGTATTAAAATAGCTAAATGATTCCTGAGAAATATCCAATTCTGAACAGAGATAAACCCTGTTAGGCACATGAAGGAAATAGCTCAAAAATATCATTAAAAGAACATTTATGACATTAGTCAACACCCTAATGATCCATTTTAAGATCCCACAGAAGTCTGAAGATCCACAGTTTTTAAAAATGACTTATATTAAATCATTTTTAAATTAGTTCCCTTAGAAAGTTTTGTCATTTGTGTAGGGTTTAGAAATTTCCTGAGCTTCCTTTGTATGCCGTGAATATAAGATTATCTTGGATAATTATATTAATTGCATATCAGAATTTTGCTTGATAATAAGGTCTGTTCTAGAAATATAGCTTATGGGCTGAATCTTATTAACTTATAGAGATGGAGTTATTCAAATGTGCAACGTGAATCGTGCTTTTGTGACACCACTCCCAAACACATTAGGTTTATGGTGTTAGAGTAGAATATTTTAAAGTTAAGAATCATTATTTCACAGTCTAAATTACTAAATTATCACCTTTTATTGCATGCAAGAATAAAAAAAATTCCCTTTCGTTTTTTCTTTTTTCTTTTTTTCTTTTTCTTTTCTTTTCTTTTTTTTTTTTGTTGTTATTTAAGAAAGACAGACTGCCACATGCAGCGCATCATTTGGATGTGTCTGAAGTCTTGGAAGCTTGACTACCGCATGTTCTCCTACAAATGAACCTTGAGAACTTGTTTGGAGGTTTTAGCAGGGGAGCCCAGCTACTCCTATACCCTTGACCAAAGACTGGTCCTCCTCTCTTCGGGGAAAATCATTCTCTTCTACCAGTGCACTGCTTCAGGAGGGATACACAAGGAGTGGTGAGGGAGAAAGGGGATATCTGCCTAGCTAGCCAGATCACCTGAATCAACCCTGGCGATCAGTGGGGTGACAGATGTCTCGGCCAGATCGCTCTCACATTTAAAATTTCTGGTCTTTGCATTATAACTAAAACATAACTTGCATACATATTGGTTAATGACAGGTTAGTTTGAAAATATATCTAAATTGACTACTAAAATTCTACTCCCTTAGGGCCATAGATTCCTCAGAGGAATGTTAAAAAATAATCTAAGAAATTATTTTGATCATTTCCCCAAATACTCACTTATGAGAGAAAAAAATTCAGGTTGTTCAACACAAATTGTTTTAAAGCAAAGATGGAATTATTTCTTGAATGATTAAAGATGTGTTTTCAGAGTTAGTTAATAGTCACATTAATAAGAATTTATAACAACAGACTCAAAAATAGGAATCATGTAGATTTAAGTTGTGATGTACACTTAGTTTTGGGTGTTTAGAAGATTTCTATTTCACAAGCATATTTTGCTATTTTACTGACCTATGTGAGTAATCATTAAATAATATTATTTAAATGTAAAAATTTTTTACCTATGTAAAATATTTGATTATTCAAATTCCATTTTAATAGATGTGTATCATTGCATGCCAGTTTCCGTAATGCTGACAAGCCTTGATATAATATCATTCACAGTCTAATAAACATTGTCATAATATTAATAAGAATTGTAGCGCGCGCGCGCGCGCGCGCGCGCGTGTGTGTGTGTGTGTGTGTGTGTGTGTGTGTGTGTTACTGATGATCAAACCCAGGAGCATGCTACTTCTTCAGCCCAGATGCATTCTACTTCCGAGCTACACCCCGAGCCCTATTTTTTATTTTTTATTTTGAAACAGAGTTTCACTGAGTTGTAAAGGGTCTCATTAAGTAGCTGAGGCTAGCCAGGAACTGCTATCTTTCTGTCTCAGCATCCCGAATACTGGAGTTACAAGGGTGTGCCACCATGCTTGGCTTCCATCTTTATTTTTTACCTCAAAACGAGGTTTCACTAAGTTTCTAGGTCCTCGCAGGGGTGCTGAGGTTGGCCTCAAACTTACAGTCCCCCTGTTTCAGCCACACAAGTGCTGAGATTAGAGGCATTTACCACCATGTCCAGCTAAGAATTGTATTTTATCTAACACAGCTCTTATTTAAGGCATAAAGAAGCAATTAGATTTATGTTGCCAGATCTAAGAGATGATGGTTTCTAAAAGTTGTTCCCTAAAAAGTAGAATCCATGTAGTAATGCCAGTTGCCTGGGGAAAATACACTCATGAGCAGTTTTTCACTTCTTCTGTGTAACCACCATTGTAATGCCATACTCCATAGCTATCGCTGATCATAGTCTTCAAATTAGCTTTAAAGCTCAATATTTTGTCAGTAACATATCCTTTATCTTGTGCTGTCTGACTATTTTCTGATGAAAACTTTAAGTCTTTAGCTAAATTATATAAATTTCTGATTTTTCTCTCCTCTTCTAACCCTCCCCAAACACAATATTCCCTCCCTCTCTGTGTGTCTGTGTGTATAGAAATTTTTGTACTTATAAAATAAAATGATAAAAAAGAAGCTTGTGATGAATTAAGTATAACATTTTTTATTAAGGAGCTGAAAACAACGCAGGAAAACTAAGAATTGGTGTAAATTACATGCAATGGCATGGAGGGAATAATGGATGTAAGTGGAAAGATAAGGGAGGGGGCACTCCATTAGGCAGTCCCAAAACAAGAAAATTAAGAAAAATAATAGTGTCAGCCTCTTGCAGATCAATTAAAGAATGGGAAGTGAGCCAATGTTAGAAAGGGAAGAAAGGTCCTATAATCTTCTGTTGAAAACGATGGCAATGGGCCATTTATCCTGTTGGTTTTACCTTGGGCTGGTGCCCAGACTGGACAATTAATAAAATATTGTCACAGTACTGGCAACTTTATTTTGCTGCTGTTATCGAAGCGTTATTAAAAGCTATGTGCACAAGTTCAATCCATATTCTAAGTCTGAATGAAAGGAAAACACAATCAATGTGGAAAACCATGCAGAGAAACAAATCAACAAAAGATAGAACAATTTCTGCTCTTTCCTGGGGTGTATATGTCTACAGGAAGCTGACACACACACACAAAAAATACATCAACAAAGAACATTTTTTTGCAATGAGCATGTTTGTAATAAAATATTCAGATGCTATCTATGTATCTAAAATAATCAGTAGAATAGATGATTTATAGGACTACAAACAGTCAAATATTTGGAGCTCTGTATACACCACTGCTCATAAATATATAATCAAAATAATATAGGGAACCAAAGAGGTTGAAATCAGAGAGCTACAGTAACATATGCATACCCATGTTCTTAGCAGTACAATTTGTAATACCCAAAATTTGGAAACAGCCTAGGGCCCCATCAATAGATGAATGGTTTGCAAAGTTATGGGAAATACACACAATGGAATTCTATTCAGCTATAAAGAAGAACAAAATCATGTCATTTGTAAGAAGATGGAAAGGGCTGGAAAGTGTTATGTTAAGTGAGATCAGCCAAACACAGAAAGAGAAGGGACATATGTTTCCTCTAATATGCCCAAACGAGTGAGCATTGGGGATACCAGAGGGAATCCAGCTAATGGAAGGAAAATCTCAGCAAAGTTTGAATGGAAAGCTAAGATGGAAGGAAGCTGAACTTGATTGATGAGGGGCTACTTCCAAATAGGTGTAAAAGTACGAATATAGCATGGTTAACCTGGGTATTAATTGTGGGGAGGGGGGAAAGGGAAAACGAGGTGGGGAGGGCACCAAATACATATTAAATGTATAACATTTACTTTCAATAAAAAATTAAAAAAATAATAATATAGGGAAATATGTTTCTTCTACCAATAATAAAAAGCATATAACTTATTATATCCTGCTCCAATAGGTTGTTTCTAATAAAAATCAATATTTGATATTTTCTCTACTTAAAATATTTTGAAGTAGCCAAAAATACATTAATCTTTTTAATTACAAAGGGATTCTCCTCTCCACCAACTACTTTATCTGATTAAATTTATATTTGTTTTAATTCCAAAATAGTCTTTTGTCAATAATAAAACAATCACCTAAACATGTATTTTATAGTAAATTTCAGATAATTAAATGATTTAATATATTTTTGAGGCAACAAATTCTAATGTGAGATTGTTGTTCTTTAAAAAGAGCATTATATTCACTTATTTCTGAAAATTCTTATATTCTACAATGTTAGAAATTGATCCATTTAATCTCTTTCAAAACCAGTTTCTTATCTAAGAACAATATATCACTCTCATTATTTCAGTTTCACTACATAAATACCAGGGAAATGTTGACAATTCAACTACCACCTTACAAAGCTCTTTCAGTCATCAGAACTAAATATATAGCATATAGTCTAAATACTATAATTCTAATTTTTAATAACAAACCAATTTTCATCACCTTTCACTGATACCAAAAGGTAAATATATTAAATTTTAGTAAAATAATTTTTTCATATTTTCTTGAATTAGAGGATAAGGGCTTAAAACTGTGAACTTGAAAACAAAATTCTCCATTTCTCTTTCTTCTAATGCAAATGAGGTAATGTAATCTAAAGAATTTCTTAAATAATGGAAATAATGGTCTGTCTGATTATCAAACTTATCATTTATATTAATAAATCCTACCTAGCATGAAAATAAAAGCACAAACTCTGAAGATTTTATAATTATGCTACAATAATGAATTAGAGCACTCCAGAGATTTGGTTGTGTCAAGAAGACAAGAAACATATATACATACCCCTTTATAGAAAATAGAAGAGAGGCTATAACCTGCCACTGAAGTGCAATTCCATTATTCATTTCCCTGCCAAGTCACATATCTATCAGATAGCTTGTATAATAGAAATGGTAGAGTCCTCCAAAGTAGTGCATATTACTTATATACTAACATGGCATTATTATTTCAAAAGAAATACATCTTAAAGTAAGGGTTATTTTAAAATCTGTGATTCAAACCACAGGTTTGAATTTGAAGACAAGCTACAAATTTTTCAAAATTGGTCCCTTCTCCCTCCTTATGCGCCATTACAAATTCCCTTTCATGCAACAGCTTAATAAATAATTAATTCTTATTGCAAATATAACTTCAAAAATATACAATGATACTAAATTATCAAGATAGTTAATATTTCATTTGTGGTTCAACTAAGGAAAGATTTTTTAAATATTTTGACGTAATGAGAACACCTAAACATGATTTATACTAAGAAATTCTCACAATGAATTGAAATGTCAATAGTTCTTTTAGGCATTTTGTGACAAAGGACATTTTTATAAACCAAACAAATCCTTTAATCCACAGATAATTGTTGCTTTCCAAGATATTAGGTTCAAATAACCAGTTTATCCTCATAAAATATTTCCACTGAAATTAGGTGGAGTTCTGATTGATATAATTCTGGAATGTAGCTTATTGAATCACAGTAAAGTTACATGAAATAATTGAAGTTGGAATTGACACACCCATAATGCTCAGTAGAAAACAATATAATTAAAACCACACTGGTCTATCACATACCCTTTCCCTGAAATGGAAGCATTCAGCAAAAACTATGTATCTTTGCATTTTAATAGTTTTGTTCATTCTTGTTCAGACTTGTTTTTATTCAAAAATTTCCAAACATCTGTATAAGGGTTTCTTCTCTACTAACCATCCAACTAGAGTGAGGGTCATTTTCTTATATAAGTGCAACTCTGTATATAGACTCGGCAAGGTGGGGCAAAATTTCATTTAATTTAGACAGTGTAGGTATATGACTTTTATAAAGCTTAAATTATTGTATTTTTCTGTAGGTTCTAAATTCAGTAATTGTTTATTTTTAATATAAACTATTCATTTCATCTCTAATAATAATAAACAAAATTGCTAACTAGGAAAGTAACCAGATATTCATTAAGCTTTGTTACTTTGAGCAAGACAGCTGGACTCATAGGAGGCTTTTGTCAGAAAGTGGATCTGTGATAGAACTGTGATTTCAGAAATGCTGCAAATTCTCTTGATAATAAGTTGTGATAAGGGAGTACTGCAAGAAAAGTCCTAGTTAAGGAATCAGGATTTAGTCATTACATATTGGGCAGAAAAAAAGAAAAGAAGAAAGGAAGGAAGGAATAGGAAGCATAGGAGGAAAGGAGGGAAGAAAGGAGGAGCTTTCTGGTTTTGGAGTATGGGAAGAAATGAGTAGCCATAATCAACATGACAATTGCCAACCAGAAGAGATAAATGAACAGCATTTAAAGAACAGACAGAAAACTTTGTGGGTTAAAGGTGCTAAATCTGTAATATTAAAAGGCCAATGCATTATATGGAGCAATGAAGAGGAATAAAGAGTAATGGAGACACACCACAGGATTCAGCGCTGTACTGCTCCCAGGATCCTCGTGTTCCCTTAATATTTCCAGGTTTCTGCACTATCCATTGTGGATGTCTATAACTCCTCATACTTTTATTGTTATTCCTTTAGTACTCATTTGGTAAATGAACTGTGAACCCTTCTGGCTTTATTTTATTTGTACTATTGATTTTCTGTTAGGGTCCTAATGATGTCAGATAATCCAAAACATCTTGTTTTCATTTTTCCTACACATATTTTGGTTAATAGTAATGATCAAATGTTGAGGACTTACTAATGACAAACCTTGATGTATGGATTATGTAATAATAAATATGTAGATTGTGTTAACTCTCAATTGCCGGTGAGAAAACCTAGGCTCAGGAATGTTACGGAGTCACTAAGTCGCAGAACCAGTCTGTGTTCAGTTCTTGTACTTTTAAGGGCAATTGACGCACTGATTCCAGAGAGGGTTACTAAGATCCCTTGGCCTCATCACCCTTGAGAGGATGAACATTTATTTGGTTAAATATTAATAAATTTCTGAGCATGGTAGTTTATGCTTGTAATATCAGTATTTGTGAAGCTAAGATGGAAGGATCGCATGTTCATGGCCAGCCTCAGCTTACTTAATGAGGCCCTCCACAACTTAGTGAGACTCTGTTTCAAAATAAATAATACAAAATAGGCTGGAAGTGTAACTTGGAGGTAGAATATTCTTGGGTTCAATCCCCAGTTCTGCAAAAAATAATTAATATATGAATGTATATATGGTGTGCATTTCTATATTGGCTGAAGGATATACATGCATGCTAATATAAGACTAATGCGTGATGATTTTCTTGGACAGACATAAATGTCATAGATGTTCTTAAAAAGTATATGTTTGACTGATGTAGTGATTCATGCCTATAATCCCATTATTTACAAAGTTCAGACAGGAGGATTGCATGTTGGAGGACAATCTCAATAATGTAGTGACACTCTAGCAACCTAAAAAGACCTTGTTTCAAAAACCAAACAAAAAATAAACAAATAAATAAGGCTGGGGGTGTACCTCAGCAAAAGACTGCCCCTGGATTCAATCCTTAGTATCACAAATAAATAAAAAGTATATCTTCACTATAGACAAAGGAAGACAAGAGAAGGCAACTGAATACACTCTAAAAAGTGGGCATTACTGCCATTATTTACACCTAATATACATTATAGTCTTTGTACCTGAAAAATTAGAAGTTTAAAGCTTTTTTAAAATATATTTTTATAAGTGCATGTTAATTATACATAAAAAAATTTTTTTTTGCAGGTCTGGGGATGGAACCCAGTGGCATTCAACCTCCAAGTGACACCCCCTGCCCTATTTTGTATTCTTTATTTTATTATTTATGTATGTATGTATGTATGTATGTATGTATTTTTTAATTTATTTAGCGGGTCTGGGGGTTAAACCCAGGGGCATTCGACCTCCAAGCTACACCCCCTGCCCTAAATTTTATTCTTTATTTTTTTGAAACCAGGTCTCACTGAGTTGCAGAGGGCCTCACTAGGTAGCTGAGGCTGTCTGTGAACCGTGATCCTCCGGTCTCAGCCTCCCGAATGCTGGGATTACAAGTGTGCGCCACCACGCTCGGTTTGGATTTTTTATTTTAAAACAGGGTCTCACTAAGTTGCAGAGAATCTCACTAAATAGCTGAGGCTTTCCGCGAACCGCGATCCTTCAGTCTCAGCCTCCCAAATCCTGAGATTACAAGGGTGGTCACCACGCTCATCTCTAATTATATATTATAACAAGATTCACAGTGATAGAAGCATACATGCACACAGCACTTGGTGTGGTTCTCTCCAGATTTTACCTTCTTCCTTCCCCTCTTTATATATATTAAAATTGGAATTGATAACTTCATTTTGTACATAACATTTGAACTATTTTATTCTTCACTTTTTCCCTTTCTTTTTCTACCTCCTTTACCAAATCCTCTTCCTCTATTCTATTGTTAGGCACTGGTTTTAAACTCATAGTTATAAAGGGTGTGCGTGTGTATGTCTGTGTGTGTCTGTGTGTATCCTTCAGACAAAGAGTCTGTGTGGAATAAATCCACTAGAAAACTTTTCTAAATTCCATCAAAGTAGATCATAGCTTTAAGAAGATCGCTTAATTAAAGTAACATCAATGTGAGAAGTGAAAATTTTAAGGCATTTTCTGCATACAGACAGCCACAGAAGAAAACAGTTCAGTAAATTCAAAGCCAGGGAGATCAAAGTTATTATGATTATATTCTATTTCCATTTTATCTTACCTTACTGTGCATGCGCATTATTTTCTGCTGCTTATACAACTTATTACCTAGTCCCTTCGGTTTGAGGTCCGTAGAATGGCATTTCCCCTTTAGAGCATTACTACTTCATACCATATAATTGGCTAGGAGAATGAGAGAGATTGTGGTTACAGGAACAGAAAATGACCCCTTCAACAAAAATGAAGAATTATTGTTTGACTTGCTTTTACCCATTCCAAGTGTTATTCAGCATTAAAGGGTTTTTTAAAATTTATTTCAGATTTTAAAAATTTGAGATGATGGCTACACAAAAAAATACTAGACTACAAACATTAGAAAAGACATTTGCAACTTGGAAAAATTGTAGACACTATCAAGTTGTTTTCATATATGGTAAACTGATGTCTTCAAAGTTCACATAGAAGATAGCATTGATCTTTGATAGAAGGGAAACTCACAGAAGCAATGTTCTTCGAGTTTTGAATTTGTATTTATTTTTCAAAACACAAATATTTTTTCTATAAGGTAGCTTATTTGGCATTTCTGTTGTTATTAATTTATAATTGAGAACAGTAGTTGCCTTTTTTATTTAAGGAAAAATTTTTGCATCTTTTCTGAAGATAATAGAACTTGAAAGCTAAGTTGAAAATCTTAACCTCCCAACGTGCACCTCTTAGGAGCAGAAGCTCGGACAAAAACTTTTCCTTGGTAATCTTTTTTTTGTTTGTTTTTTTTCTTGTGGGTTTGGGGATGGAACACAGGGGCACACATCCTCTGAGCTATAGCCCCTGCCCTAACTTTATTCTTTATTTTGAAACAGGGCCTAAGTTGTGGACGGCCTCACTAAGTAGCTGAGACTGTCCGCGAACCGCAATCCAACCTCCAGTCTCACCTCCTGAATGTTGGGATTACAAGTGTGTGTCACCATGCCCAGCTTTCCTTGGTAATATTAATGTTAACTCTTAACCATTAGTAGTAAAAGGATGTTTCCATTTTGTTCCAACAAAGAGTTAAGACCATTAGTGAGTGGAGGGCACTCACTAGTAAAATTCAATTTATATTAATACAAATATTAATAAAAATGTCACACAACTTAAATTAGGTAATTTTTGTAAATTTTTCTGTTCTGTTATATTTTAGAGTTTAAAAGAGTTACTATTATTTCTTTGGGTTATTGTAATTCTACAGGATACAAATTAAAATTCTAAGAGTTGATGGTGTGTGTTTTCATGCTTGTATATGCTGCATGCCATAGAGAAAGGAAGAGGAAAGAAAGAGATGAGGATAGCAAGTTGGTAGTAGAGCAAGTGTTCAAATGTGTGTGTGTGTGTGTGTGTGTGTGTGTGTGTGTGTGCATGTGTATGTGTTTTACTGAGAATTAAATCCAGAGGTCTTCTATCAGTGAGCTGAATAACCAGCCCTTTTTATTTTATTTTGAGACAGATCTTACTAATTGCCAAGGCTGGCATCAAACTAGTGACAAATGGGAAAGTTTTCAGGAATTTTTGATTATTCCAAGTATAGTCTTCATTTCATTCTAACTTTTTTCATTTTTGACTTTTTTTGTAATACATTCCCAAAAGTTGTAAGGACAAGAGCAGTGAAATTGTTCATGAACCTGGCAAGCCAAATTGTGTTGGCATATATTTTATATAATATGGAAAAACAAGGAAAATACAAAACATTATTTTGGAAACAAAATAATTTGTTTCCAAATTGAGATTAAAAAAAAAAACTTGAGATAAAAACCCTCTAGAGTAGCTAAATGGTAATGGGGAAGGGATACTTGGAGGGAACAAAGGAGATTTGAAGAAAGGAACAGTTTAAATAATGCTATGAAGTTCTCACTATCAAGCTCACTAACACATATGGGGAGGGGGGAAGTGAGTTGGGATCTGGAGAAAAATCACATCAAATGTGGTGTGCATGAAAGCTTGAACCTTGTTAATAATGTGTACTTATATAGTATACTTATAGTTCACCAATAAAAGTATATTAAGCAAAAATTAAAACAAACAAAAAACTAGAGTTGAAATGCCAAGAACATCAAGGCATGCAGATGGTTTCTAGGTGTACTCTAAAACCTAACTTTTTGGAGACTGGAAACTCCTTGTATCTCATTTTTTTATAAGCATGCTTGGCTTCTTTAGATATGTTTAAATCACATAGAACTGAATTTAGTCATTATTAATGAGAAGTATCTTCTAAATCAGGTTTTAAAGAATACATAGTATGCATGCCACACCTTCCCCATTCCTCTACCCACTCTCGGAGGACCCTCAGAATTCTTCATGGTGTGGAGGGAGTGTCTGTTACCTAATTATAGCTGACATGTGAGGTAAAACTGATTCGCCATCCAGGAGCTGAATGAACTTCAACTTCTAATTTGTGAATCCAAAATGTGCTGCACATACTGTGTCACTTGTATGGCAGAAAATTATAAGAAAAAATGGGAATAATGTCTTCAATTATAGTTTTATAGAGCAATGAACTGCTTTGGGTTAAACCTACCAAAAATTGACTTTTTTTTCCCCCCCAGTTTTCACTGTGCACAAAAATCACCTGAGAAAATTTTTTAAAAATAGAAATGCCCAAGCTCTGTCCCCAGAGATTCTGATGCCGTTGTTCTCTAGTGCGACTGGGCTTCTTTTATAAAATGCCTTTTGTGAATCTAAACTGAACACAGAGTTCATAGTCAATAAACTGAGAGGGTGTTGTAACGACCCAAAGGGACAAAATATTAGCACTGGGCATACTTCTCCCAGATAAGCATATCAAGCAACAAAGGAAGAAGTGAAAAGCCAGGGAAGTTGGCTGCAGTATTTTTGTATGTCTTCATATAGGAAGTAGTGATAGAATACAAGTAGAATAGAAAACAAAAGCACAGGTGAAAATCATTGGGCTGTAGTACATTTGTCAAAGCTGTTCCATGTTGGGATCTATGACAAATTAGCTTGGCTAAAGGTACACAGCTTTAGAAATTGGGGAGATTTTATCTTTAAAGTGCCTTTTTAAAATTGTTTCTATAAAGCTGTTATAGAAATATTACAAAAGTTTTAGTTACTGAATAAATAACCGGTAGACTCCTGGGAAAAACAAAATAACATGGGTTTTCTATCTGATTAACTAAGTAGAGAGTCCCCTGCATCTTGTAAGAAATGCTGGTGATTAGAAACTTTACACACTTATGTTTAGATACCAGAATAAAAGGTGTAAGTTGTTTCAGAAAATATTTTTCTATAAACTAGTATAAGAAGTTTACAGTTAGTAAAACATAATTTAACATTGTTGAGGTTAGAGAACACAGTCGAAAGGGTCACTTTCACCCTTTATAACAATGCTGAACTCACTGGAACAGAAAATAAAATTTTCCATATCAGCTCAGCATCCCAAAGCCTAAAGTAGACCTTGAATAGAATGTGAGTATTCAGGACGTATATGAAATTAACAAGACACGATCAGTTCATAGCCTTTCTGTTTGTTTTCCAGTTACTATCCTTCTGTTTTCTTTCATTTGAGTTCTTGTATCCCATTTTCCCCCTAATTAAGGCCTTTCTGTTTTCTGTTTATTTTCCTAGCATGACACAAATCATCCATTCAGTGAGCCTCTTAGTTTGGAATATATTTCAAAGCTATTTGTAAGGTAATGCACAAGTTCTTAAATAACTTGAGGGAAAAACTCACTTAATATAGGATAAAGGTTAGTTGATAAAGCTAGACCATGCAATAAAGAACTTTGTGCACAGTTTCTTTGCTATTTAACCTAGGGTTTTTAAGCTGCTAAAAATAATCCAGGCACACCTGTGTTATTAAGTGACACCTTATACCATAGAGTTCGGGTTATACTGTGTTTTCATTGAGGTGTTGATAGCTAAGCAGCTGCTTAAATTTACCTAGTATGTTTGAATGATTTCAAGTTAGCACCATTTTTCCCCTGATTAGGACAATAATTATAATAGTAACTCATGAAATGTAAAGCTCTTTATTTGGCTCTGTTGATGACAGGTTATTATTTTTATTCCTGAACTTCCTGCTTCCACTAACTGCTTCACAAACAAAAATGGTTGTTAGGTGAAAATACTACAATGAGTAACAGTAATTCAACCAAGAATCAACACTTTTCATGAGTATAGAAAAATTCTTTTTCAAGAATTTGCTTTTCTTCCTTGTATATACAAGCTAAAAATAATAGTTTTAATAATAATAACAATAATAATAATAGTTAATAATAGTTTTAATAATAATAATAGTTTTCAGTAGGCTATAAAATTCACAAAATATCTCAGTTTTAATGGTGTCTTTCTATTTTTTTATTTTCCAAAAACATATGTATAAAAAACATAAATAGAGAAGACTTTGGAAATTTTGGTTTGAGATCTATGATCAGGACAGGCCCATAAAGTTGGTGTTAGCGTGTCAACTTAGGCTATCTCTCTCTCTTCCTGTCCTTTTTCTTTACTATTGGGGTATATGTGTGCATGTATGTGTGTGTGTGTGCGTGTGTGTGTGGTGGACCAAATCGAGTCTCACAGCATGCTTGGAAAAAAACTTACCTCTGATCTGTAACTCTAGCCCCAAATTTTCCCTAATGAAGGTACATTTAGAAGATAGGCAGTTTCATTGGAGTACTCATTGTAAATGGATTATCCTCAGATAAGGTATTTACCAATATACCCTAAGTCAAAAATTCACTTCTCATTCAAATTTCCCTAGATTTTAAAAAGCTAATTCAAAATCTTACTGTTTCATATAACACATTTGTGTTATATTTTGTATTCAATTCCTGTACATGCATCATGAAATTCTTTTTTAGTTATAATGCACTAGATGTACATATATAATATTTCAATATTAGACATTTATTTAAATATCCCATAAATATACAATCATACATGCAACTATATTTCTTCATTTATTGAAAAATTTTTATCATCTGAATATGGCAAAGTATTAGAATGTCCTGTCTAACCTTCTATGTAATGGACTAGAATAGTATTTTTCTATATCCCCAAAGGCATCATGTAGTTCAGGCTTGAACACTCACAATAATGAGTAACTCACCACCATTTGAAGTCTTTGGGCAACTCTAATCATATGTAAAATATTTCCCTTATCATATTGTTCTGTTTATGGATTTTTCTCTAGTCTTCTGTCTTTGGCAATAGACAGAATCCAGTGTGTCTTCTACATGCTGGTACTATTTCTTGTAGTAATTCCTCATATAACATAGTTTCCATATCTATCCCTCATCAATAAAATTTCTTCAAGACTATTATATGGAAGGCTAATACACTCGTATTTGTAAAGAAATATACCTATTAGTAGGTACAAATACTGAGTATGCAAGTAAAGCCCAAGTATCTGTTTTATATCATTATTATTATTATTATTATTATTATTATTATCACTATAATGATTTTTATTATTTTGAGCTTACCTCAGCCCTATTGATTTATGTCAGAGTTTGTCATTGAGTAAAAATTCACAAGGTTGCTAGCCTGTGGAGCCAATGCCATTAGTTGTTCACCAGAACTAGTTATGTCCACTGCAATTATGATTTATCATTATAAGTTGAATTCCAAGTATGCTCAAGTATCTAGTTTGAGCAAATGTGTCTTTATCTCAAGCTCAAAGTAAAATCTTGACTTCATGCCAAAATCTTTTTTGTTTGTTGTATTTGACTTTAATAATGTAAATAACTGATCTGAATAAATTATTCTTTATAGTAATACTTAGTCATCTTAGTTAAAATTGTTAATAATGGTTTTTATGAAAAATCATATTACTCCAGAAAAATAATAGCTAATATTCACTGAGTAGGGACTAAGTTTAGTTACTTCTAAACATTTAACTTATACCCCCCCATTTAGTCTTCACAATTATTGTCCCAACTGTATAGAAGAAAGAACTAAGTCTTAAATATCGTATTATCCACCATTATCTGTTCTTACTAAATTTTCCTACACTCAAATCTGTCAAATGTCATAAAAGTAAAATATGTTTCCTTTTTGAAATATTTCTTTTTGCTTTAGGAAAAAGGGTTTTATTTTTATTTCACTAATCTCTCAATACTTTAAAAATAAATATGCTAGTTTTCTACCTTAATACGCAAGGGTTGTGCACAGTATAAATACACACGCGCACACACACACACACACACACACACATATATATGTGATTTTTGTATCTAGTTTATATTATACAAATTGATTTAGCTAAAAAGAGTAGTAGCATCAACATAAAATACTATTTTTATGTGCAAGGCCCTTTAGAACCTAGCAACATTCTTCAGTGAGGCTCTATCCCTTGTGACCCATGGTCTAAACTGTAAGTATATACCTATCTCAATGCATAAAAGAGAGCTGGGTGTGGTGGCACATGCTTGTAATTACAGTACTTGGGATGCTGAGACAGGAGGATTGAAAATTCATGGCCAATCTCTAAGCAACTTAGTGAGGCCCTTCACAGCGTATTGAGACCCTACTTCAAAATAAATTTAAAATAAAATAGAGCCGAGGATGTAGCTCAGAGGCAAAACACTCTTGTATTCAATCCCCAGTAAACCTACACAGATACACACACACACACACACACACACACACACACACACACACACACACAGAATGTGAGAGAGACAGAGAGTGAGAGAGAGAAAAGAAAGAGAGTTGTGTATATGTGCCATGTAATTTATTTATCCTAATCTCCAAGAAGGTTAACATATACTAAAAGCAAAATCATATACTTAAGCACATTGACAATAGAGAAAGAAAGCACCTTCGTAGGTTCTTTATATAGAACGTCATTTATAACATGAGACACCTACCATGAGGATATTTTATAAGCCATGTGTGAGTATTTGAGCTAGGACATCAATGCCTGTTCATGGTAAGTCATAAAGAAGGTTGCCCTGGAGAGCTCACTGGTATCCTTGCCCAATGGCCATTTTCCCCTAATTTGTTTTTATAGCCAGTCAGTGTATTTAGTCTTGTCTCCATTAATCATCTCCAGGGAAACCAGCAAACAAAGGTTATGATATTCTGTGGTAGGATGTCAGTCTTGGTGTTTACTTGAATAAAAAATATCCTAGACAATTAGCCATGGCGATTCCAAAGCAGATGCTTGGAGGTCTTCCTTAAGCTTAGGGAAGAACCCCGGGAAGATACAAGAATGGCATCAAAGTAGGGAAATAACCCCATTTGATTTATGCCAAGACTAATGTATGTAATGAATATACAAGGAGGATTCTTACTTCCCTAAGCAATTGCTCTGCCCCAGGAATCCATGTCTTTATAGTGATAAAGGCAAATGTCTCTGCCATGGCTGTCTAGGCCAGAGCTATGGTAAGGGAAGGGAAAAGAATCTATTAGTGGTAAGACTGTTAGTCTGTTTTATAATTTCCCTCAATTAACTTAAACAGGCACAGCTCTCAGGAAATAAAATACACATCATGCATAGGATAGTTTGGAATAATTAGAAAATGCATTCTGTGGGAATTTTACTTTGTTTCAAATCCTATTTTTGCTACTTTTGGACATCATTTGGAGATTTTTATACCTTGCAAGTGCCAAAAATTCATCAGACCATTTGGATTTAACAAATGCCAAACACCTAAAAGTCAAAAACCTCAGTTTTTTTTTCTTCTTATTTTATCTAACTGCCATTTAAATAATGATAAAATACTTCAAATACTTAAATGAGATAGATAAATTCTATCTTATTGCATATGTTATTCAGTGTAAATATAGAAGGTCTACTTTATTTATTTATTTATTTATTTATTTATTTATTTATTTATTTATTTATTTATTTATTGGTGGTACTGGGGTTCCTGGAAGCCCTTCTACCTTCGGGCTACACTCCCAGACCTATTTTATATTTTTGAAACAGGGTCTCTTACGCCAGCGCAGCTGGCTTCGAACCTGCACGATCCTCCTGTCTCTGCCTCACAAGTGCGGGGATTACAAGCGTGCGCCACCACGCCCGGCTAGAAGGTCTACATTTTTATCTCAGTTGTTTTCAAAAAATATTACTCTCATGTAGATGATAATGGAGGAACAAAATAACTGTGCAAATGAGAAACAGAGATGAAACTAACCCTTTATAAGTGTGATATATTGGACTTGAAGTCACGAAAAGAATTATTATTTATTATATATCATGCCGTTTAACTGAGGAGCCATATGTATGTATTAATAAATAATAACAGCGATGGTATAGGCAATATGCGTAGAGACACATGAATGCTTAACATTGTCTCATGAGGTCTCCAGAATGACTCTGTGAGTTCTGCTTATTATTATTCCCATTTTACAGATAGAGAAACCAAAGCACAGAAAATTGTAAGAACTCATTAAAAATCATAGTATAGCTAGTAGGCATAATAGTTGGGACTGCAGTTCGCGGCCAGCCTCAGCTACTTAGTGAGGCCCTTTGCAACTCAGTGAAACCCTGTTTCAAAAATAAAGAATAAAAGATAAGGCTAGGAGTGTAGCTTGGAGGTACAGTGCCCTTGGGTTCCATTCCTAGTACTGCAAATAATAACAATAATAATAATGATAATAATAATAGTAAATAATATGCCCTTAGCCATATTGCCTCATTGCCTCTAAAACTAGGAAATACTTGGCTTGAATGAGATTCTCACAAAAATGTCCCTAGTTATTTTCTACAGTATTTAATTTTCTCCCTGTCCTAGGCTTTTTCTAAATGAGTTTTTGTCATAAACACATAGAATAACACCTCTCATAAATACAAAGTATGAGGCTTTCTTATATCTTATTTTCTTTGTGCCAACAGGAATGGAGGGCAAACCTTCCATGGTAGGACGGTGAGTAAAAGTGATTATTGCGTTCCAAGTATCTAAACTTAGAGGACTATAATATAAATTAAATCAATTTTCAAACCCACTTCTAAGTGAGTCTAACGCATTAAATCTTGTTACAATTCACTGGGGATAAGTGGTTATCATTGTGATGCTTCCCCTACTTTTCTGGGCTTTCTATGTATATTTGAAGTACATTGATTTGTTTCCTTTTAGTTATTTTTGATGATGAATTGAAACTCATATGGGAAGAAGGGGGTTGTTTTGCATAGAGACAATATTTATTTTAACAAAGATATAGAGAGAATAATATTTGTTTTATGAAAAAAAATAGAAAGGAAGAGAGAGAAGGAAGGAAGGAAGGAAGAAAGGAAGAAAGAAAGAAAGAAAGAAAGAAAGAAAGAAAGAAAGAGAAAAACTTGGTTTCTTTGTGCTATTATAATAATTCTAGAATATGAGGAGTCTCAAAAAAATTTTGATTGGTATTAAGTTGTTTTCTTTGGAATATATGTGAATATCTACAGATAAAATGTAAAATATTCATTTTGCTATAATTTTGAGAAAAAATGCTTTAAATTGAATTCTATATCTATTTGTTATTTTTTTACAGGTACTAAGGCAAAAAAAAAAAATCTGTCTTTGGATCACCACAGTGGGTCTGTGACAAAAGATAGTTTGTTGGAATATGGAATCTCATTCAAAAATATGTCATTGTCTCTCTTTATTGATTTCTCATGTAGCCAAATGTGATATTTCTGCATTTTATCCCTCATAAGGCCCATTACTCTGAATTTTTTTGCATTCATTTCACTACAAACTGTTGAAATAGAATAGCCTTAATAATAATGGAATTTTACTGTTATTGTTCAAATTTTACACCATCCTAAAACAATAATATCTTGTTTATAGAATACAGCCTTCTATGAGCACACTTATCCCAAACTTTATTCATATAATGCAAATAGGATAAGTACTAATAGCACTTTCAAGCTATTCCTCACTTTTTTTTTCCACTGGATCATCTCTGAACTGTATTCTTCATCATCCTTTCCTCCTTCTAGCCAAATAATTTTAAATAGGCTCAGGAAAGAACTCTGGGTTTTGTTGTTCATGGCAGGGTCAGCTTTGCTAATTCTTTCTAAGTTTTCTCAAAGTGTGGCTTATTTCCAAAGCCAAAAATGCAAAATAATGTGATTTTTGTAGTTTCCTGCATGAACCAATTTAAGGCACATTTGGAGTACTTTTGTTTTGTATCACTGAGAGATTTTTTTTTTTTTTTGAGCATTGAAATAGTCCCTAAAAAATGTTTGCCTGGTCAGTAACAGATAAATTACGTGGTAAATTAATAGTTATTATAAACATGTAGTTATCTAACCTCTAAACCCAAAGATTTATCATAAATAAATATGAGCAATCCAAATCCTGTGAGAACAAATTACATGCCTCATGTTTCCCTCTGGAAACAGCTGTGCTGAATCAGGTGGGTGATGAAGGCCAACTGCACTTGGTTTTGGGTGTTGGCCTTAGTTAAAACATCCATGACTTCTGCTAAGTTTATAAGGATAAACTTTCCTTGGACATAATAGTACCTTTTTTGTTGTTGCTGTTGTTGTTATCTCATGAAATGACTATTGGCATCCTCCAAGCACTGAAATATGTTCAGGGCTTTTGTGGAAAACTATGATAGCATCTTTTTATTTATTTATTTATTTATTTATTTATTTATTTATTTATTTATTTTTATTGGTGCACTGTATTCATACATCATAGTAGGATACATACTTTTGTAGACATACATGCACACTTTTCCCAGTCAGCCCCCACCCAATCCCCACCCCATTCTCTCCCTATCCCTCCCTCCCATGCTTGGCTTAGTAGTTGACATCTAGTATTATGGCAATTTATCTAAAATTAAAAATGATAATCTCACATAACAGTTTCATTTGTCTGATACCAAGCTTTTGATGGCTTAAAGATAACATTTCAATATTTCTTTTTGCTTTCTTTCTTACCAGAGAATATTTTTTTTCTATTTTTTAGGTGAAACTATCATATATTTATATATTTATTTTTCAGAAAAAAATCTATCCTAATATGGAATATGGACTCTAGGTACCCAAAACGATCTTGAAAAAGAACAAAGCTAGAAGATATATATTTTCTGATTTCAAACCATATAAAGCTACAATAATTGAAACAGTGTAGTACTATTCTAAAGGCAGATATATAAACCATTGGAGTTAAATAAAAGCCTAGAGCTAAATTCTTCCTATATTGTCAAGTTATTTTTGACAAGGTTTCCACGAACATTTGGTGGTGGAAATATTAATCTTTTAACTAAATATTGTTAAAAAATAATAATTACATGGAAAAGAATAAAATTGGACCCTTACCTAATCCCATATACAAATATTAACTCAAAACAGATAATAGACCTAAATATAAATCTTAAGACTATAAACTTTTAGGAGAAAATCTGGGTCATAAAACCTCACAACATTGAAATTGGCAGTGATTTCTTGGTTATGATTTCAATGGCACAGGCAACAGAGGAGTATTTTATAAGCTTTTCTTTTTAGAATTATAGCACATACTTTCAATATATCAGACAGCAATTTCCATGAGAATCCTAGATGATTAAATGGGAAATTTTCTTGGTAGTCAGAGGTAATCTGGGAAGTTAATCTGAGTAAATGTCAACATTAGAAAATTCTTATGTGTATTTTCAGATATGTATAGTGGATACCAGTTATTAAAGGCTACCTTTTTTTTTTCTTTTTTGTGGTACTGGGGTTCCTGGAAGCCCTTCTACCTCCGAGCTACACTCCCAGAACAATTTTTTTTTTTTTTTTGAAACAGGGTCTCTTAAGCCAGCGCGGCTGGCTTCGAACCTACGTGATCCTCCTGTCTCCACCTCCCTAGTGCGGGGATTACAAGCGTGCGCCACCATGCCCGGCCTCACACTTAAACTTTGTGAGACTTATTATGGTCTTGAAAAGAGAAATATCCTTTCAGACAGCTTATGAGATGTTTCAGAAATCCATAGATCACGATAGTTGTACACCTTTCATTAATTGCCTCTACCCAGAAATTAAAAGATGTTGCTCAAAAGATTGCCTGCATCAGTTGACAATAGATGTAGGTGAGACCAATTTTGGATAGGGACATGTGGAAGGTATTCAGATTATCCAAGATTTTTTGAATATTCATTGGTAGTTGATTCGTTGGTAACTTCATATTAAATTGCTATTAATTTTTTAAGAAAGTTAGAGTTATTATTTGAGATGAAATAAGAAACAGAATAACTTAAATCATGCCAAATGGATCAACATGTAATTAGTTGAACACATTTACTTAATATTCTGACTTCACTCACTCAGGTACATGGGGCCACTTGATTCCTGCTTACTGTGAGAAAATAAACGAAGGATATTTAACAAAGGCCATGATAATTCGCTGCATTTAACAATATCTTTACAAGAAGTCCTTGAATAATTTTTCCCATCTTAGAGAAAACAAGACTAAATTGTCTTACTGTGGGAAATAAAACATCTGTGGATATTTGAATGGGAGCCTAATATTTTAGCTTCATGTATAAAGCCATCCAAAGAATATATCTTATCTTGTTGAGTTTTAAGTCAACTTGATAATTTTTGTAAATTGACAAGTAACCATATACAACCATAGACAAATTTTAAATTATAACTAAATGGAAATATCTGTAATCACCAGACTACTCAATATTTTGAGAATATACTTATGCAAGCATTTTCCCTATAACTATGCGTGCATTACTGTGTAAGTTACAAACATATAAAACAATAAAAATTAAATGTATAATATACAATATGGCATGATAAGACCTTTGCATTGAAAACAATTACAATTATACATTCTACAACTCTTGCTTTCTTTTATTTTGCCTGCTAGCCTATCACATTTTTACCTACTAGTAGCCATAAAATTTATATTTCAGTAACTACTTTGATAAAAAAAAGTTATAACAGCATTTATATTGCTTTAAGGCAATGCTTTTTACACATTTTCATTTCAAAGTCATCTGAGAAGTGAAAACCTTGACATTTACATCAGAGGTGTTTTAGTCTTTTAGGGTGACAACTCCGTAGACTTCACAAAAGCAGTAACATGAAAAATTTCAAGCATCTGATTTCCATATGGGAAGCAGCTGTTCTTTTTCACACTGGTGAAGAGAGATGTGTGTGCACTCTGCTCTATGCTGCCTCCTGGGGCCCTGACCACTGAATCTCACTTCTACGCAGATGCATCTTTAAGGGTTGATGATAATCAGATAACATTTATTGGTATCAATTCTCTGAAAAGCACTGTGCTATACTTATTACAATCATTACCTCATTGAATTCTCAAATCACTATTTTAACGATGCAAGGACTAAACCTTGGAGATGTCACATATCTTGTCTAAGATCATCTAAACAATGAGGGGCAGAGCCAGGATTTTCATCTGCATAATGTCAGAACCTTGATTAATAGTAACCATGTTGCCCTGCACACACCTGAATAGCTAGACTGCACTGTTGATTGGGAGATTAGTAATTGCTTGTTTTCTGCTGAAATCCTCCATATCCTACTAGTAATCTTATAGCTTAGAGTATATACTCTGGCTTTCAGAAAATAACCTAGCCTAAAGAAATTTCTCATGCTATTCCTAGAAATCTCCTGACACACTGTTCGTTTTCAAGCAATTTCTTCTTGATTTTTCTTTCAGAACCTTGAATTAATTCTCCATGCAAAGACACGCATTACCTATTTCAATCTTACTCCTCTCCCTAGACCCCCATAAACTATATGCTTCCCCCAAATTAACCTGCATTATAGTTCTCTCATCTTTGATTTCTTAGCCACTAGAGACATTTGAAGTATCCCTTAAAATTTCCAAAACAATACTATTCCCCAAAAGCCTTTCATGTAGTTGCTGAAGTCAAATTTTTGGAGGTAACCTGAAGGACTAATCTGTTTTATACCACCATCAGAAAAACCTTTAAGTTTTTCTTTCAAAATATTTTCAGGATACAAAATTTTAGAATACAATTATTTTTTATTCTTTTTGTTGCTGTAACCTTGGTTCAGGCCACTATCATCTCTCTTCTTAGCTTCCTATTTTATTACTCACATGTATGCCAAGAGATCCTATGGAAATTTTTGTGGGATTGGATCATCCTTCTTTTCCAGTGGCTTCTTTTTTTTTTTTTTTTTTTTTTTTTTTGCGGGTCTGGGGATGGAACCCAGGGGCATTTGACCTCTGAGCTACACCCCTGTCCTATTTTTTATTCTTTATTTTGAAATCAGGTCTCACTGAGTTGCAGAGGGCCTCACTAAGTTGCAGAGGGCCTCACTAAGTACCTGAGGCTGTTCTCGAACCGTGATCCTCCAGGTCTCAGCCTCCCAAATGCTGGGATTACAAGCGTGTGCTACCACGCCCGGCTTCCAGTGGCTTCTTATCTTAGAATAAGAGGCAAACATTTACAAGGCCCCACATGCCCTGAATCTACTTCTTCATAGCCATATCACTCTTTTTAAAGAATCTGTTTGTGTGGCCAAACTGACCACCTTGCACTTTTCAAATAAGCCTAGAGGGCTCTGCATTTGCCTTTTTTCTCTCCCTGGGACATTTTTCTGACCCACTGACATGGAACTTGATTCTCCATTTCCTTTTACATTTTACTCAGAAGTCACTTTTTAGAAAGGTTATTCCTGATCACCTTTATGAAGTAGCAAGCCCCAATTTCAATGTGCCCTGATTTTCCTTTCCTGTTTTAATTCTACCACAGAAATTGTCAAGACCCAGCACGTACATATTTATTTTTTAATTGTATATTTCATCTTTACTGGATATTATAATCTGCATGAGGGAAGGAATTTAGTATCATATTGTTACCTTATGTTAGTGCCTAATTGACAGAGAACACTGATTAAATAAATGAATGGAACTCACTTCATACTTTTTGAAGTATAACCAGTTTAGGACAATACTCATTACTTTAGAAGTAGAGAACTCAATAATAAAAGCTATCTAAAAAGTAATACTTTAAATTTATCTGGTGTATTTAAATAAGCCACATAATATATTGAGAGTTGGGCCCAGAACTGAAGTTGTCACAAATGTATGGAACTTAAATAATCAAAAGGTATCTAAATAACGGTATAAAAATGACTTTCTCTTTCTTTTTCTCTCTCTCTCACACACACACTAACACACACACATACACTTTTGTTCAGCGAGAAAACTGTCAACATATTATATTTGTTATGCTCCATCTTAAAACATACAATTTGTTTTGAAATTACATAACACTGTTTTTGTTTTCTTTTTCCTCCTAGTTCCCCTATTTCTAAAGTTTCTTTCATGCTTTACCTATACTCTTGTTACAAGACTAATGATTTTTAGAGCTATCATAAAAAAATCAAAATTCACTTTCCATCAATTTGAGTAAAAATTTATTTTATTTCAAATTGAACATATAAATGATATTATGCAGTTTCAGAAAATAGCAAGTTCATAAAAATAGAGAGTAGAATGGTGTTTGGTACCAAGGGTTGAGGGAAGATATACATAGGGAGACAATGGTCAAGGGAAAAAAAATTTCAGTTATGCAAGATAAGTTCTGGGGACGTATTGTACAACAGTACTATTATAACTTTTAATCCTATACTGTAACCATGAAATTTGCCAAGAAAATAGATCTTAAGCATTCTCACCTACCACAAAAAAGGTAACTGTGGTAGGTGATGTTAATTAGTTTGATTGTATGAATATTTTGCAATGTTTTTATGTATCAATTCATCAGGTTGTAGAACTCAAATATATATAAGTATTGATTCACATGAATATTTGTTTCATTAATTGCATATTGTATCTTTCTTGGAATAGTATAATCTCCATGAGGTCAGAGATTCTGATGGATTTAGTATTGTTTTTAGCTGTGAAGTTGAAAATAAACCTACTTGTTTCTTATAGCGCCTTTTTTTCTCCTAAAAAATGTATAACAAAAACTACCATGAAGAAAAATAGAAATAAATGAAGTCTCAACCCAAAAAGTTATGGGCGTTTTTTTACAAATTAAAACTTATCAGTATTTAACATGCATTGTCTAAGTTGGGCTCTAATACTAGTCTGGATTTTATTTAATTTCATTTAGAAAGTGATCCTAAGAACACTGGATCTTTTGAAAAAAATTCACATGAAAGATGACTTAAACCCAATACTGATTAATACACAAAGAAAGGCGGAGACATGAACTAATTTAAAGAGAAGAAAAGATTTTTCTTGGCTTTTTTTTTTGGGGGGGGGGGTTGGTGGTTTATTATGACCAAGACTGAACCCATCTATTTACAGTTTTCAGGGAAAGAAAATATTTTTTCTGACCACAGCTGAGGAGAGACCCTGACAGAGTTTTCCTGCTCCCCATCTCCCATATCATCAGTGTTTTCTGGGAGAGGAATCTGAGGTGGTTTTTCCAGCTAAGTGGTTACAGCTGTTTCCACAGCCTCAGTCAGATGGAGTTTCTGCTCATGTTGACTTTGGCTGAAGTCTTCCCCTGGAGCCCAACAGCATAAGAGCATTTGCTCCGAGGCCTGGGACTCTGGACAAACATTCCAGAGTTTCTAAGTTCTTAACATTAACATTTGATGAATTCTTCTCTTAATTTCTTCTGGAAAAAAGTCAAAGGCATTGGAGGGTCCCCTTTGCCCTGTGACAACCATGGTATTTTCCCCACACAGAATCCTTTTCCTTTTTTATGTATGTAGTTAAAACCCTGAAAAAATAATAATGTGCAAAATCTATGCTCAATGCCAATCTATGAAAATATGCATTTTAAAAATATGTTTCAACACATTTTGACAGTTTTTCTGAAATGCCAGATTCCTTTGAAGTGTTTAGAAATGAAAGCAAAAGAGGCTTTAAAGCTAACCCTTAAACATTTATGTTAAAAGGCCCTCAGATAATTTAAAATGAAGCTACAGAGTTAATTAAGGAGCAGCCATCATAATTCCATTGAAGTAGAGCAGCACTTTCTAATGTTATTTTGATAACCTTCTCGAAATAGTAAAACTGATGCAGACTTTTAGTTAAAATATTTTTTTATTGTGGATCCTCAAATTAATCATGAGAGGTAAAATTAAAGATTGACTTTAGCATCCGAGGGCCTGAATTCAAAAGATGATTATGAGGATGGTTTTAAGAAATGCCCATTTTTCATTAACTGGCTGGCATTGTATGGTTTTGAACACATAATGGTGATATCTGCCTTCATTTGATGTAAGAATGAGGGCACATGCACTGGCTTCCACTGAAGAATTTCAGTTGAAGGTAGAAGAGGACATTCTGACAGAGGTTAAGACATGATAAGGTGGATGACAAAAGGGACCTTGGAATCTTTTGCCTGGCAAGTTTTAAAACTATAATTTCAAAATTATTTAAATAAATCTGCCAGTATAGTCAAACAAAGTATTAGGATGGTATTAAATGACATTTCAAAGTTCCATTAAGTACGCCAGAATGATATTTATATAAGGGTAGGCTAAGACAAAAAAAATGGCTCTGTGTATGGTAAATTTATTCTACACACGCATGTACAGACTGGCATATTTTATATGTCTACTCTGTATTATATATATTATCTATGCTCTTATATATGTGTCATTTTAAAAATGAACTATCAAAGCATGTCCCTTGTTTCTTATACTGATTCATTAAACAAAGCACACAGCAAATTACCAGAAATATATGCCTGTGTTATTTACAACATTATTCTAAAGGTAAAAATAATTTGTATATTAACAGGATTATAGTTTATTATACCTAGCTAATTTCTGGACAGTTACAAAACTTGTAAAATAATAATTTAAAAAATTGGCTAGGTGTGGTATTTCATGCTTGTAGTCCCAGGACTTGGGAGGCTGAGACAGGAGGATTGCAGGTTAGGGCCAGACTCAGCTACTTTGTGAGACCCTCTGCAACTTAGTGAGACCTTGTTTCAAAATAAACAATATAAAATAGGGCTGGGAGTTTAGCTCAGAGGTAAAAAACCCAGTACCAAAAGAAAAAGAAAAATCCTTAAAATGGACAGTATATTGGGAGGGGCACCATTTGTCTGGGTATAAGTCCCATTTTACCCTTTGTTAGCTCTGTGACTCTAAACAAATAATTTGTCCTACCTACTTCAGTTTCCTCGTTTGTAAAGTGAGGATAATAATAACATCTAATCCATAAACCTGTAAGGATTTGGTCAAGAAAGAAGAACATTTGTAAATATTCCAGGCTTCTGATATTTAATTACAGCACCAGGCATATAATCAACTCCAGATTTTTAAAAAATGATAATTCTCATTACTGCTATTTTTCTATATAATTCAACTCACCTACTGATGAAGAAATTTTCTTTATATCATTAATGTCTGTGGTCATCTAATATAACCTTAAATCTTATAAGTCACTGGGTGCTGCCTGGAAGAATCAGGGGCTATGATGGATAACCCAAAGAATTAGAAGTTTTGTTTTTTAACTTAGATAAAATCTGTTTTCTGAAATTGCTTAAATCTCCAGGTGAATTCAGGTCATTTATATTCCTTGCCTATTAAAACCTTCAAATATCGAAAGCCTCATTCAATCCCTACCTACCTATAACTATTCTTATCCAGACCATATATGCTCTATGCATTTGGATGGTTTTTATTAGCCTATCTTCATTATAAGGCTGAGGCTTGAAAACTTAGTTTTCAGTCCCTAAGCATAGCAGATATATTTTTCCTGACTTGGACACTTACTTTTAATGGCACTATATTACAATTTGGGCTATTTTATTTGTGGTCACACAAAATCCCTTGATCTTTTTAATAATTTTGTTTACTAAGTCAGTCTTTCATAATTATTTTGTTATCATATTGATTTTTTCAGTGAATATATAGGCCCTAGAACTTGTTTTTTTTTTTTTTTTTTTTAAGTTACAGCCGGGCGTGGTGGCACACACTTATGTAATCCCCTCGCTTGGGAGGCAGAGACAGGAGGATCACGCTGGTTCAGAGCAAGCCTTGCTGGTTTAAGAGACCCTGTTTCCAAATAAAAAATATATAAAATAGGTCTGGGAGTAGCCCAGAGATAGAAGGGCTTCCAGAAACCCCAGTACCACTCCAAAAAAAAAAAAAAGTTACAGAGTAGCTTATATCAAACCAATCTACTGACAAGGAAAATCTAGCAACAAAAAAGAACATATCACTTGCAGTTACAAACATTAGCAGTCAAAAAAGACAACCATGACTCGGGGGTGGGGAGGTTCAATGTAATGAGGTATACTGGTACATTCTCTACCATTTCTGTCTCTGGAATAGTAACAACCGGAACTTTTAAAAATTCCCACAGAGGGAATAGATCCACCATATGATCCAGCTCTACCACTCCTGGGTATCTTTCCAAAGGGGTTGAATTCAGAGAACTACAGCAACATATGCATACCTATGTTCATAGCAGCACAATTTGCAATAGCCAAAATATGGAACCAACCCAGATCTCCATCAACAGATGAATGGATAGCAAAACTGTGGGAAATACACACAATGGAATTCTATTCAGCCATAAAGAAGAACAAAATTATATCATTTGCAAGAAGATGGAAAGCCCTGGAGAACATTATGTTAAGTGAGATCAGCCAAGCACAGAAGGAGAAGGTACATATGTTTCCTCTAATATGCCCAAACTAGGAAACACAGAGGATACCAGTGGGACTCCAGATAATGGAGGGGAAATACCAGCAAAGCTTGAATGGAAAGATAGGAGAGGAGGAAGGCTGATCTTGATTACTGAGGGTCTACATCTGAATATGTGTAAAATTATGAATATGACATGGTTAACCTGGACAACCATTGGTGGGAGGGGGGAAGGGAAAATGGGAGCAGGGGGGAAGAGGGCACCAAATATAGTTTAAATGTATACCATTTATGTTCAATACAAAATTTGTTTAAAAAAATAAATAAATAAATTATAAATATTATCAAAAGAAAAAAAATAAAAAATAAAAATTCCCATAGAGTTGTAAAACAAACAACAAACAAACAAGAACAAATTGAGTTAAAAGCCACCAATGCAAGAATGCAGGCGGATCCCAGAAAGAAAGAAGTTTCATAGCTGTTATATTTTTCTCTTTAAAAAAATTTTTGTCCTAAACCAACATTTCAAAGGATCTGGAAGAAAGAATCCTAATGAAAAATAATTACTGAAAAGCTAAAAATCCAGGCCAAGTTTTGGGCATTTTGAAGAACTAGGGAGAAAAGAAAATGTTTGATTTGGACAAGGAAGAAGATCCTTTCTAAATACCCCTGACCTTCAGTTAAGTTTCCTGAAAGGTCATAATATAAGGAAATAAAAGGGGCAAACCAAAAATAGAGTAATAGCAAACCTTAAAAACTATCAAACAATTATCTTCTCAACTAAGTCAAAGTGATCAATCTCTGATTTCAGAACCTGCACAACTTTTTAAACAATTTATCTATAATTCACTTGAGTGTCTATATACGGTAAAGTAAAAAAAAAAAAAAAAAAAAACAAGCAGTAGACACAGGCTACAGATAGATGAGAACATAAACAAAATGCCAAGGTCTTTGTCACAATGCATCACATGAGGCCTCTTCTCCAGCCTCACTCCAAACTTTTCCAGATTTCTTCTATCGACCAGTTCCAAAGACTTCTGACCACATGGTCATATATACTCACAGCAATGCCCTCATTTCTGGTACCAATTTTCTGTATTATTCTGCTTTTTGTTGCTGTGCCCCAAATATTTGGTATTAACAACTTAAAGGAAGAAGGATTTTATGGGAGCCCAAGGGTAGTACAGGCCAGAGCTGCAGATGTGGTTTTTGTCTGGCCTGTGCAGCTACAGATGTGCACTCATCCTGTATCCCGTCCAGCTGCAATTGTGTAAGGTGTGACTGGGCAAAACACAATGCACATGCCTATGTCATGCTCCATTTCACCCGGAATCCTATATAAGGAACTTGCTGGAGAATAAATCTGCTGTATGTTCTCTTCCAGATGACACCTTTTCGTGTTTTCTTCATCCTGCTTTTTCACTTCCTGCAACCACAGCTGGCCCCACAATTGATGTAGTCAGCAGAATGATGTGTGCACCCTCCTGAGGAGCAGCCCTGAGAGGAACAATCCTGGGTGGAGGAAATGTGGCCCCCTGGTAGTGGGATATCTGATGAGATGCACACCACCAGTGGATTGGGATGAGTTATGTCCCCAGCTAGAAGTCTGGAAGGCTTTAAAAGTGCTGGAGCTATGCATTCCAACCTGTTCTGGCAGCACTGTGAGCTGGACAGAACGTCCCATCTACAGAGGTGGAGGCAGGTGGAGGGAGCACTGGAATAGGAGCTCTGGGTCTCCAAAGTTTAGTACATAGGCTTAGCAGCAGCACAGGTGAGTCAGGATGCTGGTAGACTGCACCCAATGTGGACTGCTGCAGTGGTGGTTGATGGTGGGCAGGTAGACCAGGGAACCTGATTGGTGAGGGAACTGGCTGACCTAAGGCCACATGTAAAATTTAATGCTTATTGGTCCTCCTGCAGTGTGATAGTTTGATGTGCCCCAATGACTTGGGAATTGGGATGTTTGCCTCCTAAGCAGTATGATGTGTATATACCTCTCCATAGCTGAGTATATTCTGGGAGTAGAGGTGTTATAGAGATTAATTATAAAGACAACTATTGGTGAATTTCAGATAGGAGTGATAAAGACTTACCAGATAACACCCCCATCATCCTCCCTTACAATTTCCCCAAGCCACAATGATTGTGAAATGTTTGGCAGGTAAGTTACCAAGGGAATAATTGGACAAACAATCCTGAAGCTAAAATTTGCTCAACTCATAGCCCATTCTAGTGGCTGGTGAGAAAACCCAACAGTTTCTGACACATGACCGTGGACTATCGGGAGCTGCATAAAGTGACACTGCCCTTGCATGCAGTGGTACCCATGCTTCAAGACTGATGGATCATCTGTCACATGAACTGGGACATTTCATTATGTTAGCCTCTTGCTGGAAGCCTAAGGCAGGTCATGATCAGGTGGCACAGGACTTGGCCTCTTTGCAGAAGCCTGAGGCTGTATGGATGTGTCATCATATTGATGATCTTATGCTAATTTCTGATTTTCCTACAGAAAGATATAGAAGCAGTGTCGGGGCCCTCTCAGCTAGACAGGGATGGGGCGGTGGCTCAAGATGGTGCCTAGGCATGTTGCCAAGACAAGAGGCTCACGAGGCTGGCGGTGCCCTGAGCCTGCGCAGTGAGCCCTATCAGGCGCCCTATGGATGATCAGTGACACAGCGCCTCGTGCTACCACTAGCCCGCCTATGAGAGGGTTAGAAATGTGCATGCCCTAGCTGTGGGAAGTTTGGGGTTGGTGGAGTGATGAGGGAGGGGTTATGAGACTGATATATATTTGCCTGTTGTGCGCATTGAGGGGAAAGCATTAAAGAGGAAGCATTAAAGGAAGCATCATCAACAGACTCGGCATTTGTGTCTTCTTCCCTAGGCTCTGCTGGTCAGAGCCTTAGGGTCGCGACAAAGCAGCTGCATATCACTCTCCAGGAACAGGGTAGGCTGCCAATGAAGACAAGGTCCAAGGACCTGGGTATTCTGTCAAATTCTTTAGAGTTATCTGGTTTGGTAAGACAAAAGTGATACTCAAAGCAGTTAGAGACTGGGAATGGTCATTTACTTATAGGTATTGGGTCAGTGATGGTACAGACAAGCTACCCTAATAAAAGCTAGCTGAAGTCCTTGGCTTGGATCCCCAGAAAGGAATAGTCCAAATGCCCACTCTGACAAAGTGGAGCAAATACTTGCAACAACAAGCATGGTTTTCTAGTAGCCCTTTGTCTAAACAGTCAGTACTTTGCTGGAGCCAGTGCAGTTCTAAGTGATAGCCCCCTTGGGCCCCACAGAAGTGGGAGATACCCCAAATTCCTCTGCAGAGCTTTGTTAAGGCCAGTGCAGTTCCAAGTGCTGGCTCCCTCAAAACATATGGAAGTGGAAAATGCCCCAAGTCCCTATGATGAAGGGAGAGACCCTATAACCATGGAAGGATGGTATACAATGACTACTGTCATGAGCATTTGCCCACGTGGATGGATGTGGTTTTAGAGTCTGTCATGGAAATAATTTGTATAAGACCAGTGGTGGATGTTATAGCCAATGGGCTGAGCTCCAAGTGATCTGGTTAGTTCCCATGAAGGAGACTGGACCTTTGCATGTCTGTACAGACAGCTGGGCAGTCTATGTGTGGCTAACCTTGTGGCTGCCTTAATGGGCAATACAAGATTGGTTGATTGGGAACTGCCCTTTGTGAGACAAGAATGTGTGGAAGGAGTTAGTGTAAATCATATTCCAGGGCACTGGTCTTTACAGAGCCCAGTAATGAACAACTAATGCTCTAACACAAGTCTGGCCCCAAGCAGCCAGAAGGATTAATCATTTTAAAAGACTCCTCAAGGATTATCTGAAAACCTTGCCTCCCTACACACATGCTGGAAACGCTGATGGGCACAAGTGCCTGTGGAAGTGCAACTTTTAAATGTGCAACTTCACACACTAGGCAGGTCCCCATAGACAAGTTAATAGGAGGAATGCCCCATACTTTGATGGTGATAAGGAGCTCAGAAGACTCCCTGTTGTGATCAGAGATAAGGTCAGAAGCCCTTGCACCCAAACCCTTGACCCTGGAGAGTTAAGATGTCTGGGAGTTGCCCTGGTATGCGAAAAAGCCATGGATTGCACCCCTAGAACCATGAGGCCTAGGACAGAATGCCCAATTTTATTATTATTATTTTATTTTTATTTTTATTATTATTATTATTAGTGGTGGTACTGGGGTTCCTGGAAGTCCTTCTACCTCTGGGCTACACTCCCAGACCTATTTTATATTTTATTTGGAAACAGGGTCTCTTAAGCCAGAGTGGGTGGCTTTGAACCCTCAAGATCCTCCTGTCTCTGCCTCCCAAGCGCGGGGATTACAAGCGTGCACCACCATGCCCGGTGTAGAATGCCCAATTATAACTGGACCCATGGATGCCACTTGGACCTGTTTTATACAGGTCACGCTTTTTCCATGCCATGTATAAATCATGAAGATATGATTTTGTTTGTTTGCTTATTTTGGTGGTACTGGGGGTGGAACCTAGGGGCTTTCTACCTCCAGACTATACTTCAAAGGCATATTTTATATTTTATTTGGAAAAAGGGTCTCACTAAGTTGCTGAGAGCCTCACTAAGTAGCTGAGGCTGGCTTCGAACCTGTGCGATCCTCCTGTCTCAGACTCCCAAGCGCTGGGGTTACAAGCGTGTGCCACCATGCCCGGCGAAGGCATGATTTTGAAAGGTACAAAGATCATAAAAGTATGGGCTATTCTATCATATACTGTGAAGGAGGTTCCTAACCCCTTACCTTCTACCCATGGTGCTTTGGTATAGTAATATTGCCCTGTAGCAGCCACTATTCCAGCTACTGTACTGTAGCAAGATGAACTTGTCACCTGTATCCTCCTTACAGAGAAAGATTTATCTATGATGATTTCTCTCTTCGCTCTGTCCTACCATCCAGGTGAATGGCAGGGAACAGCCTGCTTTCCTGGGCACATGACTTTGCAAGACTACACAACACCTGGAGAGAGCTGAAGGTCTCTTGTTGCATATCACCACCACTACTCTAGACAACTAGACTACTTTATCAACCTGAAATCACTGAAGCCCAGAATGGGATGAACAATGTCACATGACAGAGGACCTGTTTCATTGAAACCTTAATGACCCCCTTCTTGTGGGACATGTTACAGAGAATGAGTGGGGCTGGTTAATAGGATAACATGTAGAGCTTGTGAACCTAGCACCTTTTTTGTATAAAACAGGTAAATCAGTCAGGCTCTTTTTCTTTTAATGTACAAAACCACCCAGATGTGGAAAGTGGTTTTTCAAAATAGAATGGCATTACATATGCTTACAGCTGCCCAAGATAGAACACGTGCTCTTCTCCATGTAGAGTCCTGTGTGTATATTCCAGATCACCAGCAGCAAGTACATCAAGCCTTAGTGAACCTACGGGTACAGGTTATTCAAGCCTTAGGGGAACCCACTTACAATCTGCTGGAACTCACTGGGCTCCTCCTGGAATAAGTCCATCTCATGTAAACAAACAAAGAAATAAAATGTGTACTAGAATAAACAGACGAGAAACAACATTGAGCCGGGCATGGTGGTGCACACTTGTAATCCCAGCATTCGGGAGACTGAGACAGGAGGATCATGGTTTGCAGACAGCCTCAGTTACTTTGTGAGACCCTCTGCAACTTAGTGAGATGCTGCTTCAAAATAAAGAATAAAAAATAGGGCAGGAGATGTAGCTCGGAGGTAGAATGCCCCTGGGTTCTATCCTCAGACCCCCCCCACACACACACACAAAAATGAAACAACATTATCATATGTTGATTACCTGTGTAGGATTCAATGGTTAACTACACTCAAGTCTTTCCAGGGCAATTTTTTATTATAAAATTATTTGAGGGGATTTTTATTTTACAATAGTACTTACATGAATTGTGTTTCTACATTGATAATCATGCTATAGGGCAAAGATACATCTATATACCCAGTAAATTATTGCAATTACATTTATGATGGCAAAATTAGAGATGACTGAAATACCAAGTAATGGATTATTTATTTATTTATTTATTTATTTATTTATTCATTTATGATACTGGGGATGAAACCCAGGGGCATTCTACCTCTGAGCTACAATCCAAGCCCTATTTTTTATTCTTTTTTGTTTTAAAACAGGGCTTCATTGAGTTGCAAAGGGCCTCACTAAGTAGCTGAGGCTGTTCATGAACCATGATCCTCCTGTCTCAGCCTCCCAAATGCTGAGATTACAAGTGTGCACCACTACACCTGGCTAATAGATAATCTTTTAAATGACAGAAATCTTATATTGAAAATACTCCTTTCTTCATTACCATTTTGTGAACAATGTTAGCTTGCTTCGAATTGGTATTATATAAATATTCTTCACTTCTCGAGTAACTGCTATTTTACTAGCTTAAAATGTTTGTTGTTGAAAATGTAAAAAATTCATTTTTAGTTTGCTTACATTGCTTACAAAGTATCAAATAGCTTGGTCAGAAAACTCAATGGATAACATAGAAGAAGAAAAAGAAACTGAGCCACATATTAGAAATAATGAACCATGTTTTAGTTTAGAAATTATAATAATCAATCTGACAAGTTGAATGTCAGAGGAAAAAAGTATATTACAATTAAAAGAAAACACAAATGTTTCCAAGAATTTCTCAGCATTAGCGAAATCTATTTTAAAAGGCATTTTCTGGTGGGGTCAGACTAGATCATCTAAAACAAAAAAAGGCTCAAAACAATTGCTGTAGTGCACAGCTGCAGAGCCATTAGGAATATTTTTATTCCTTTGGCAAAGTCAGACTCTTTAAAGCTTTGAAACCTGATGTTCAAGAAATCACTTGTTGGAATGGGGAGAAAACCCTTAAAGATCATTTAACTTAACCATCTCATTGTATGGATGAGGAAATAGGCTCCCTAGAATCGAAGGTTTTGGTTAAAATGATAAAGGGAGGAGAGAAGGGAGCCAGAAATAAAATCCATCTATACGCTATCAATCAATCTTTTGTTGCGGCTGTTTAGCCTATTCCATTTAATAAACAGCCCCATTAAATGTTCATGATTTCTTTGTTTTAAAAAATTCCGTGACACCGGGTGTGGTGGTACATGCTGGTAATCCCAGCATTTGGGAGGCTGAGACATCGCGGTTCAGACAGTTTTAGCTGCTACTTAGTGAGGAACTTTGCAACTCAGTGAGACCCTGTTTCAAAATACAATGAATAAAAATAGGGCTTGGGGTATAGCCTGTAGGGTATAGTCCCTGGGCTCCATCCCCAGTACCGCAAAAATAATAAATAAAAATAAAATTTAAAATGCTGTGGAAATTCTCATTAAGGATTTCTGTGGAATGGACTTCTGGGTTCTGACCACACCTAGATCTGATGCTGCCCAGCTGACTTTGTGTAGAGTTTACTGGCTCTTTTTAGGGCATGTGCCTTGAAGGTACTCAGACTTCAGGCCAATTGTCAAGTTGCCTGGGGAAGCATGGACACTAAAAACCACCCCGAATGTATTGGGATATCTGTCCAAATTCGTGCCCCTTCATTCCAAAATCATATACTAGAAAATTTGATACCTGAAGAATTCCATCAAACATGTAAGAAGCAACCATCCTTCCTAAAATGGTCACTATTTCTATCTTCTCATTCCTTTTTCTCTTTGCTCTTATATACATTTTAGAATTTGCTACTAAACATAAGTTTACTGCTTTGACAACAAAAAGAGGGCTCTAAATTAGTCTTGAGACATTTTCTGAATGCTTACCATATTCGGGCATCATGCTAAGTATATCTCAAGTATCATTAGCCTAAGAGAATCTGGACAGCCAGGACCTTCCCCATGCTGTTGACACTCAGGCTCTACTGCTGGTGGCCTTTGCCTATTGTACACAACAGTACCATCATCTTAAATGCCAATAATCTATCACTCCTATATACCTAAGAGTTACTGCAAATTTATGTACATAAGTCTGGATCATATTGACAAAGGGAGGTTTTTGTCTAATTTCCATATAGTCTTCCCTGGAACTTAATTCAGCACCCTGACAAATCACAGGTGCCTTTCACTGCTGCCATTACCATCACTGCAAAAATACCTGCTGGGCTATGGTTATTCCTCAGCTCCCAGTAAAAAGAGGTTCACTCAGAAGATGGGAATGGTGGTGTATGCCTGTAATCCCAGTAGTGGGATGCTGAGACAGGAAGACTTCATGTTTGAGGCCAGCTCCAACAACTTAGCAAGGCCCTCTGCAACTTAGCATGTCCCTGCTTCAAAATAAAAAATTAAATAGGCCTGAGGGAGTGGTTCAGAGGTAAAATGCTCCTGGGTTAAATTTTTAGTACCACACATGTACAAAGAGAGGTTGGCTCAGAGGAGATAGCAATCAGTAGGGCAAGAAAATGAAAAAGTGAGGAAAAGAAACACAGTCAGTTTCTGTAAAATAAGCACAAAGGTTAATGAAGTAATTTTCAAATTTATCTTCTTGTTTACCAGAAATAATAAAAAATCAATATTATTGCTAGCAATAGCTGAGCAATTGTTATAAACTCTTGATTTATAAACTACTGAACTATTGGTTTTCAAAAACTTTAACATCAGCAAAATTATTTCTACTGTGCCCCTACTTTAAATGAAATGGAATATGAGAGTTACCAGTGCTGAACTAGGGGATTTCTATATCCAGTGGTGGGAAGCAAGAACTCAGCACCAACTATTAGCACTTGTATTCATTCAGCAATATTAAGGGCCTATTATTGAAGTTACTTAAAAATAGAATTTGATGAAATATAATATGTATCTTATTTAAATTTTTGCATCTAATATTACTAATAAGAACCATTAAACTGCTTAATTCTGTTCTCCTTAATAACTTCTAGAGAGAAAGAATACATTTTAGAAAATCATTTTATTTCCATATGGACCCAAGACTTAATCAACAGAATATCAAAAGTACTGAGAAACACTACCTAATGCTTTGATCTTGAGTGTATATTATAATTACCTTTAAAAAATTAAATACAGTAATAGAACACATGGGTTTTTGAGGCAAGGTAAAAATATTTCAGGACCACTCTGAATTTAGAATTTAAATTAAGAATGATGCCTTAAATATTAAAGGAACATAAAAGATAGTGGTTCCTTGGTATAAAATTGAGCAGTATGTGTTACACACAGGGTTTAGTTTTTCTGTAGAATAGTACAGTTTGTTTTTCCCATAGAAGAGTACCTGGCTTTCCAATAGATTTATCAGAGAAACAAATTACATGCAGTTTAAGGCCTTGAGCTTTTCCTGGTACTGGAATAAGTCAGGATGGACATGTGTTGTGGGAGGTTCTGGAGAGTCAAAATGGAGAGGGCAAAGGACATCCTCCTGGCTAAATGGCATACTACTTAAAATTAGCATGTCACTCAGCAGGGTAAAGCCTGGCATTCACCTTTGACAATGAGTTCTCTTAATCAGATAACAAGAGTCCTTCCTTCCAGAAAAGTCAAAATCTTAATTAACCGTGATGAGGATCAGGGAGAAGAATGGGGAGGAAGTGGAGACAGTGCAGTGTGCCAGCAGCTAGCTGTGTAGCCCTGAAAAGCTCCTGTCCTTCACTGAGCCTCACCTGACATCATGGAGTAGGGAAATAACACGACCATTATAATAATACCATTTTGGATTAGTTGTGAGGATCAAAGAAAAAAAAAAGTAAAGTACTTAGCACCATGCTAGAAAAAAGGATGAGTTCCTTACAGGGGGTAATAATAATATTTTAGGAGTCCTGAGTTAAGGTAGAAGCTACTAAAAACAGAAGGATTCTGTTTTAGCAAATAAAAGAAATTTAACTTTCTGTTCCTACGAAGAAGAGGCAAAGATATCAAATAAGAAAACTAAGAAAACAGAAGTTAGAGAGAGCAGCCCAATATTAAAAAAAAAAACACAGACAAAAGAGATAAATGTATCTAATGAAAATGAAAAGTGCTTTGTGAAACATATACAGTGTGAGATGGAAGGTATGAACCATATCAGGAATAGCCAGAGAAATTGTACAAGACACTAATGGCAAAATGAAGCTAATATTTCAAATATATGGGTGAGGAGAATTTCAAGAAAAGGGAGCAAAACAGGTTTAAGATGTGCTCAGCAGGTCAAAGCAGAAAGAAAATAAGTAATCCCAGAAACCAGAGAATGAAGACTGGTAATAAATGAGACCAGAATCACATCATGTAGGCTCTTTAGGGTCTCATTAGACCTCAGTGCAACTCTTGATTTTATTTTTTAAGATTAAGATGAAATCATTGGAATCTGTAGTAGAATTTGATATAAATTATACTTCAAAATGAACATTTTGACATCTTTGTGGCATATGTTTGTCAGTTAAAGGTTCTTTGTGAACTTTCTCCAGTTATGTCATATGCATCATGGCCAAGACAATATGACACCTATCTAGTAAAATAGCAAAATTATTATTTTATACACAAAATTATGTAATTCATGTATAAATTATGAAATTAATGTAAATGAATTTTAAATACTTTAGCAATTTATCTGGGATATTTTCTCCAAAACTATCATTAAATGATGAAGATCCATTACAATTAAATTTACTTTAGTTTTATCTTGAAATACAATAAAAATGTTCTGAAAGTGGATGTGGCTGTATAGGACACAATTCAGGGTCAGACATCTTGGGCCTTCAGAATTCAAGAATTCTTCCATGGTTTTAAATCATCCTAGTGGCACTGTGCAGAAGGTTCACCAAATAGGATAATAATTACAAGTAATATAAACCTAAACTTGTAAGAAATTGCAGCCTTTTTTTTTTTTTACTTTATGGGGGACACTTGTTCAATGTAAAGATGCTTTTATATAGTACAGATAAAGACAGAATAAAACAAAATCTGTTGTTCTCATTATACCTATTGAAAACAAATGTTTATCTGCCTGTTTATCTCTAAAGAAAAGAGAGATTAAAAAAAAGAGCACAGTTGGACTTGGTGGCTCACATCTGTAATCCCAGCATTTGGAAGGCAGAGACAAAGGGGATAGGAGATTTGAGGACAGCCTCAACAACATAGACTCTCAGCAATCTAATGAGACCTTATTTCCAAACAAAAAATAAAAAGGTTTACATGTAGCTTAGAGGTAGATAGAATGCCTCTGAGATCAATCCCCAGTACCCCAACACACAAAGCAGTGACATTTAGGCCAATTGTCCTGGTAATATTTTTCTTGGGAAAAGCTTTGCCCTGTGTTCTGGCAAACTCCTTGACTTGCTATTTGCCTGTTAAAGACTGGAGATTCTGACCTCAGTCTAGATGGGTACCATTGAGTAAACATAATTACTCAAAGGTTGTACAGAATAAAAAGTAGGGCTGTGCTTATTGTTTGTTGATTAGAGAAGCTGATCAGACTAGAAAGAGAAAATAGAATAATGTATTTGACTCTAGAATATAGAAGTATGTTGTTAGAACTGCATCTCAGTATGATTGGCTTCTGTCAAAATATTATGTATTTTTCTGTATTACTTTATTTTTTGAAAGGTCACCACTTTCCTGTCTGCCTTGCCCTCTTTCCTATGTATTTTATATTTTATTAAAAAGCTTTATTGTGTAAAGTGATTCATAAGCTTCATCAGACCATCTTATATACCTTAATTTTTTTAGATAGCTTGCTTTAAGGGGACATAATCCTAAATTACAGGAGAATGAGCCTGCAAGGAAAAAAGCATTAACTGGAAAGAAATTCCCTATGGAAGAGACTGGACAATAACTTTAGAGGAATCATAGTTTCTCTCCAAGCCAAAATTACCTAACATCACCCCCAAACCTTTTACTAAATCTAATTACAAGTAAAAGCTTAATGGCTGCTTCTCTTTAGGGGCAGTACCAAAGTGAGTTCAGGGAAATATGAAGAAACTTTAGGGACACACGTAAGGCAGGGCGGAGGATAGCAAACAGTGACTCGGGCACAGTCATGTGGTACATGATTTGATCCAAAATATAATATAGTAGAGGCATCCTTAGGAAGGAGTTAGGAAACCAGAAACTAGAATATCCTGTTGTGGAAGAGAGACCATTTTATGAGTAGAACAACTCCAGAGAACACAGAATTTGTGGATAACCAAAAGAGATGACTTATTTATCAATCTTTCTTTTACCATCTGAATAAAAGAGATTGTAGCATATTGTGACTTGCTTTTTCCTCTAAACATATAGTAGGAAACTTCTCATCTTATTAATTATATTTCTTTTTTTTTTTTTTTTTTGGTGGTACTGGGGTTCCTGGAAGCCCTTCTACCTCCGGGCTACACTCCCAGACCTATTTTTATATTTTTATTTGGAAACAGGGTCTCCTAAGCCAGCGCGCACGGCTGGCTTCGAACCTGCGCAATCCTCCTGTCTCTGCCTCCCAAGCGCGGGGATTACAAGCGTGCGCCACCACGCCCGGCTTATTAATTATATTTCTATAAAATAATTTGTTTTAATGACTATCACTTCAATGGGTGAATATACTATAATTTTATTTATGCTATAACTTTTATTTGCACATTTAGGATGTTTCTTTCTATAACTCCTCATAAATAAAAATGTACGATGTGTTTGCTCAATAAATACATTGAATGCTATAGTGAAAATTCTTTAATTTTTCAATTTGTACAATTGTTTTCTTACCTAATTTATTAGAGGTGAAATGCTTAGTCAAACAGCACATGCGCTTCTTAATTACAGCAATTACATCAAGTTAAAACTCTTTTATTGATTACTTCAGTCTCCAACTTCAGATGACAATTTAGTAAGTAGACAGCTTTAATTAGGAGATAATAAAACATTCATGGAGTCTGGGATAAGCTCTGTAAACATACTTGTAATAGTTTTGTCTAAATATTTTATCTGGGTCTTGTATTTAAAGTAAAATCAGTTATGAACCTGGAACTTAAGTAGAATTCTTTTGAGAAATTAAACATGGCCCCAAACCTCCTGAACAGAAGATAAAAGTTCAGATCACCTATATAAAAAGGTTAATAGATTTTGTTTTAGAGTGGACAAATAGTCCTAGACCCTAGATCAAGTGCAGTCCTAAGAGCCCTTTTCACTGAACTTTTAGTTTGCCCTAATTTTTCTTGTAGCTTTTATCTTGCCTTGGCCATGCTCGTAGTAACAGTTTCAAGAACAGTTAATATAATGTACGTTTCTGAGCACGTACCTGAAAATATTTTCAGCTGGTGCTTTTATTTGAGTATAGTTTAGCTGGGTACATAATTGAGAGTTCATTATAACCTTCCCTTAGACCTTTAAGATGCTGCTTTACTTATTTCTTTCTTTAAGACATTGCTAATATGTCCATTGCCATCTGATATTTCTTCCTTTGTAGTTTTCTACTTTCCCCTGAACTAGAAATTTAAAAGATCTCTCCATATTCTCTTCTATTCATATGATGTCATGAAGATTCATCTAGCTGAGGAATCTGTCCTTATCCTTTTTATTGAGGTATAGCATGAACATGAAAATTCTCACTTTACTGCTACTAACTATTCAGCTATTCCTTTATTGTGTGTGTGTGGTACTGGGGGTGGAACCCAGAGACTTTCTACCTTCAGCCTATACTCCCAGCCCTATTTTATATTTTATTTGGAAATAGGGTCTCACTAAGTTGATGAGAGCCTCACTAACTATCTGACGCTTTAAACCTGTGTGATCCTCCTGTCTCAGCCTCCCAAGCACGGGGATTACAAGTGTGTGCCACTTGTAATCCTCTTTTATTTTTATATATTTTAATATTTTATATTTTATATTTTGTATTTTTATATTTATATTTGATCCCTTCTCCATTATCTCTTATAATTCAGAGTTTCTTATTGGTTGAATATTTTGCCTTCTGTGTTGTCCTTGATGTCTCTTACATTTTTAACTGCTTTCCACTCTTTTTAACTATTAGAGCTATCTCCTCCTTTTTATTTTTTAGCCCTTTACATATTTTATGCCAACTATCCCACTTTTAAATTTCAAGGATCTCTGGCTCTGTGGAATTTACAGAGTAAGAGTTATTATGGTATGACTGCAGTATCCCCTGACACATTTTCATAAATATTAATTCGATTTATTTGTTTGCTTTCATTCTGAGTCTCTCCACTAGACATCTGCTGAATTTCACTCAGAGTCTGTGTGAATTCCTCCAGTGGAGCAGGTTTTGAGCTGCCCTTCTTCCCTAGGGCCTGCAATAAGAAGCCTTTGTGATTTGGAACACCAGCAACACAAAACCTGTGGTAGAAACTCTCTATTCTTAAAGAGCAGCTTTACACATGCATCTGCTCAAGATGTCACAGGTGTTAAATCAAAGCCAGAACTCTGTTCCAGGAATGCTAATTTCAAGGCTGGCACTCTAGGTTTTTGGCTGAAGGACCCAGCAGCTATGGTCATGGCAACCCATTTTTTATCATAAAGTTTTAAATATTTCACATAAGGCACTAGCCCATTACAGGGGACTGTAGTATTTGGTATGCAATATAAATCACATAAAATTATATCATTTTTGAGGGTATGAGTCACTTATAATAATACATTTCTTCACATTTATAAAAATGTTCATGTGTGCAAATAGTTTACATAAGACTTCTTACTTGAGTAAGCTCAGCTGGGCCAAGAATGCTGAGTTTTTCTTGAAATGGTGGTAATTTAAAATCTAAAGAAAATATTCTTTATCAGGACAGTTGTTTTCAGGTAGAGTTCAGTTAGTAGTCTATGGTTGCCATCACATCTCTGTTAATAGCACAGCAATGAAATCTTAAGTCCCATCTGAAACCCAAGTCTATTTATATGGATTCACAAAGGCATTTCTACTTTGACAACTAAAATCAAGTCTGAGTTTTTGGCCCATGAAACTCAGATCTGCTGCCCTTTCAAAAGTACCTTTTCACATGGGGCATGGTGGTGTATGCTTGTAACCTCGGTACTTGGGATGCTGATTCAAGAGAACTACCGACTTGAGGTCAGGCTCAGCAACTTATTCCTCTGCAACTTGGTGAGATCTTGTTTCAAAGTAAAAAATAAAATATGATTGAGGATATAGCCTGGAAGTAGAACACACCTGGGTTCCATCCCAGTAAACACACACACACACACACACACACACACACACACACACACACACACATTGCTAGTGGAAAAGGGGTATATCATCTGACCTCCTGTAGGAGCATCTAATTTATGTGTCAAGGAAGAGAGGAACCAGAAGGATACTTGGTTCACCTGGAATCTTTGGCAAGTTCTGCAATATTAGATCCTTACAAATAGCTAAAGGATTTTAGGGAAAAAAATTAAAAAGTGATTTCTGGCTTAAACAACACATAGAACAACAACCACCAAAAGAAAAAAAAATAATAATGCTCATTCCCCTTGAAACAGGTGATTTTTTTTTTCCAGGACATGCAATTACAGAGAAAGTGGATTCTGTACTTCAGCCACACTGCTATTTCTCCTTGAGGACATCTGTGTTTCCTTGAAGAGTAATCAAATGTCTACTTCTAGAGAGGCAGAAATTCTGCAAAGCCGCTGGGAAATTTAGTCACAGGGACTTGTCAAGCACAGTATGTTTAGGCCGTCAATCCTTACCATCTGTGGGCTACAAGGAAGGTCAGCAGCCACAGTGATTTAGGGTGATATGGAATTTGGGATACTCTTGAGGTGATGAAGTTTTAAGCCTTAACTTTTTGATGTTAGTTTCTTTGGAAGATTGTATTTTGTAAGAGCGGAGGATACATTTTTTTATAAACACATAGTAGTATAATAGATAAAGCCTTTTATTGAGTGCCTCTGTGGATTTTACTGTAAGAAATACAAAATCAAGAGCAAGCGTATAGGCACTTATAGAAGAATGATAAATGAGAGAAAATGGGATTCACATAAAAAACGTTTTTAAGTGACTCAATAGCCTTTAAAAGGCCAGAAAAACATTTTATTAATGTAGGACTGCTTAGGCAGAAAATTGAAGGGCTGAAAGAGTTAACCTGTGATTAGATGATATCAGCATACCTATATTGACCACCCTGGAGGTAGAGATGTGCTCTAGTTGGCAATTATGAACATGTGCTAATACATGAGCAGATGCCAGATGTGCTTAAAGGAATATCACAGAGAGCTCAATGCTTTTGCTGACACACTGAATCTATTTCAACAGTAACACAGGCACACCCATGAATAAAATGGCACAGAGTTGGGGAGTGAAGTAATTTCAAGATTTAGGGAAAAGTTAGGTGACATCAATTTTTGAAATCTGTAATTACAATGAGTAAGTGCATCCATCTGTGCTTTCTATAATATCGTGTTGCTCAGTGAAGTTAAATAATAATTTCCAGTGTCTAGGTTATGGGAATTTTAATTCGATTGCCATGACCAATACTGTATATAGTCTTTCACAAGATCAAATTCTATTTGGTGGATAAATAAAACATAAGTGAAATAAGCCAGATACAGAAATAGAAGTACCACAGATTCTATCTCATAAAAAGTAAACCTAAAGGTAAAATTGTGATTACTAGTAATTAGAAAGAACACAGGAGGGGAATCAGAAATAGATAAAGTAAGGTTGAATTGGATTATTGCAGGCTGTCTATACATGTAGAAAGGTCACGGTCAATCACATTAATGTGTGCAAGTAATATATACTAATCAAAAATAAAAAAATTAAAAATATTTCTCTACTTCAAGAAAAAATAATAACATTTTACTGAAAAGCTATACTATATTAAAAGTTAAATGAACTAAGAATATTTATTTGTTTGTTATTATTTATTTACGTAACTTTGGTACTGGTGATTGAACCTAGGCATTCTATCTTTTGGTTAACACCTGTAGCCCTTTTTACTTTTTATTCTGAAACAGGATTTGGCTGAGAGCTTTGCTAAGTTACTGGAACTCTCCTTGAACCTTCCATCTTCTTGTCTCAGCCTCCCAAGTACCAGATTACAGGTGTGTGCCACTAGACTCTGCTAGCTAATATTTTAAAAATTACAACCTTATTTACCAAAAGATGTTTCAAGTAGAACTTAATTCTATGTTATATACATATGCCTAAATTCTATGTATATGATCAAAAAACATTTAATGACTCATTAGGTATGTTGAAAAATAATGTTTCCTGGCATTAAGAAAAGACACAAGCCAGGCGTGGTGGCTCACGCATTCAGGAGGCCTAGACCAGAGGATCACAGTTCAAGGACAGCCTCAGCTACTTAGTGAGGCCCGATTTCAAAATAAAAAATTAAAAAGGGCAGGGGATGTAGCTCATAGGTAAAATACCCTGGGTTCCATCCCCAGATACACACACACACACAAAAAGAGAGAGAGAGAGAGAGAGAGAGAGAGAGAGAGAGAGAGAGAGAGAGAAGGACACATGTAAAAAATTACTTAGCAAGGCAATTTTACTTTTTTTTTGGCAAAAAAGGGTGCTCCCAGGTATGTGAAAGAGCACACCTGACAAAGAACCAAGTGGGTTTTATATACCTGGCACAATGCTCCTTCTGTGCTGACCTATTGGTGGGAGTTACAGCGTCACATTTTTCCTGGTCAGCTACAGTGGAAGATGTGGAGACCAAGATGAAGCTCAAGATGGCCAATTTTAAACTATATAAAAAATAGTTAAGCTTTTACAGAAAACTCTGTAAGAAAGAAATCTGGGTGCCTTACTTTAAAATTATGTCCTTGCTTCAACTATTACCAACTGCCCATTTTTTGATTTGGGCCTCTCTTTTTCCATGTAAAAAACTTTAACTGTCTTAATTCCAATTTAAAAAAAAAAAAAAAAAACAACCTTCTGAGTATTCTCTTATATAAGCCAGTGTTGGTACCATGTGAACAATATACAATACAATTATGGATATAGATGTACATACAAATAGATAGCAAACACATATCATATAGCTTTAATTTTCCAGGCATGATATCCTCCTGGATAGAGGACAAGAGCATTATAGCCAATTTGTTAAAACATTATGATTTTGTATACTTATCTCTCCATATTCTAACATTAGGTCTAACAGACTATCAGAAGAAATTTTGTCTAATATTTCTTCCTCCTTGGGAGCCTTTTTTTCTGGATAAAGAGGTTTTATTTTCCATCTTGCTTGGATTGCCTACGTGTGGAATAATAACTAGATAATTGGCTGATACCTAATATACTCCTACTGAGGTTTCTAGTATTCCTCCCCAGGTACACTTCATCTTTCTCCGTCCATTTCCCTTGTGGGATATATATCCACAGTAGATGCTTCTTGGTAGGCTAGTTAAAGCCGCTAAATTGCAAGGATATACCAGACTGGCAGATGTAGACCCCACATCTATTTAGTCTCATTCATGTATACACACAGCTTTTACTTTCCACACCAGTCTTCCTGGTTGTGTAACTGCACTAATATGCGTGGTTGAGTTGACTGAGGTTTAATCTTCCCCTGATGCGGTTTTCTAGCTTTCCTTTTCAATGTGCTTTGTCTTTCTCTGTCCTTCTCACTCATGAGAAATATATCCATGGTAGGCACTTCTCAGTGGGCCAGTTAAGGCCTCTAGCTGGCTCCCTACAAGAGAAGAGGCCTTATTCCATATGAAGCACCAAGATATACCAGTACCTCAGATTTAGACTCTACATTCAGTCATTTAAGCACACACATGCACAATCCCCTGGGATGCCCCACTGCCCAGGTGTTACTTGTTCTCACTTAAGCATCCGTTCATGTATGGGTTTCAGACCATCGCGTTATCACTAAGGTCTTCCCTGCATTACCTTAAGAATTTTACCCGAAGATTTGATGCCTGTTCCAGAGAATGTGAGTCCCCTTTCCCAAGGCTACTGCAATAGGAAAGTAGGACATGTTTCCCCTAAGAAAAAGAGATTCTCACCACCCTGGAAGAATGCTGTACCCCACATGGATTCAAATTTGTTAGCAATAACTTTTCATGGCATTAAAAAAAAAAAAAAGACTCATGGTCAAAAATTGCTTGGAATGTGATTTTATTTTATTTTATTTTATTTTATTTTATTTTTTGCGAAAAAGGGTACTCCCAGGTATGTGACAGAGCACACCTAACAAAGAACCAGGTGGGTCTTATATCCCTGACACAACACCCCTCCTGTGCTGAACTTATATTGGCAGGAGTTACAGCTTCATATTCTGGTCAGCTACAGTGAAAGATGAGGGAGAGTCAGCACCTGCAATCTCTTAAGAGATGCTAATTTTGCAAATGAATGTAAGTCCTACCAGATTACAAAATGGTGGTTTATGTTTAAAATACTCCTTTGACAGAGAAGATACAACTACATTCTTACAGATAGACAGCCAATATAATTTAAATTGACAGCCTTAGATCACCCTTAGAATGTATTATATGTTTAATATCATGTCATTAAAATAATCTCTAATTCTATTTCTATGCTTTACAACATTCTATAGTAGAATTGTAGGTAAAAATTTTTATGGTAGAAATTACTGCTAGTTTTTTTTTTTTAATTTTGAGATAGAGCTTATTATATTTTACATAGAAAAACAAAAAGCAAACTCTAGATTTTTAAAAAAAAAATTTATTGGTGCATTTTAGTCCTACATCTTAATGGGATACCAGATGGTAGAGGAAAACATACACACATCACTCATTTAATCTTCCCCAATTCTCACCACATTTCATCCCCCCTCACTCCTTCTCATGTTTGACTAAGTGATTGATTTTGATATGTTTGTTTTACCAGTACTAGGAATGGCCTAAAAAGATTCGAAGAGAAGTTTTGGTTATTATTAAAAATAGAAAATGGAGTGCAGACTTGTAAAAGGGAAGGGCTGGTAGGGCTTAGGTACTGCCAGGAGTCAGGTAGATATTATAATACAAAGTACCCTCACTAAAGTAATTAGAAAATGAATAGAGGGGCTAGAGGGGCTTGGGTCTAGGACTTTCACATTCTAAAAACAGGTTTGCATAATCAAATGGTATCTAGCAAGAAGTTAAGGAGTCCCAAGAGTATGGGAGGAGGGGATTGACCTTGGTAAAGAAGAGCAGATACCACATGGCCCTTCACCTTTTGAATCATTCTGGTTTAAACAAAGAAACCTAGGCATATACCAACAGTTAGGCAGGAAGCTAAGGGGCGGACTTATATGTATGTCATAGGATTATGTAGCAGAGCCAGATGAAGGACTTTGCATCTATAAAAGGCTGTTTTATATAGTTTGAACTCAGGCCACCCCCCTCATGCTATCCAGGGATAGCATGGGGCTGTAACTGTCTTCTGTGTTTCTATCTCTTTTTTTTTTTTTTAATAATAAACTCATTTAAGTATTCAGCAAGAGTCCAGACTAGTGCATATCTATCCTTAGTCTGGACAAGAACCCACGATTTTACAGGAATAGTCTCTAGTAGCCTAACATAAGTCCCCGGGAACTGTTCCCCCAAATGGTAACCATTCCCCCCAAAACATAACAGTTACCCCAAACCATAACATTTGTGAATGTACATCATGTACATTAGGTAATTTCCCTCTCCTTCCATACCCCTCAGTTAGGTCACCTTATTTGCTCTTCTATGTCTTCTCCTTCTATTTCTAGAGTTCCCCCAAGACCCATTTTCTCCCTATCTTTAACATATTAGGAAGAACAAATGATTTTTTGCTTTTTGTAACTGACTGATCTCACTTAACATAATGTTCTCCAGTTCCATCCATTTCCCTGTAAATGATGTAATTTTTGTTCTTTTTTATGGCTCAGCAAAATTCCATTGTGTACATATCCCATAGTTTTGTAATCCATTCATCTGTTGATGAATATCTTGACTGGTTCCATAGTTTGGGAATTGTGAATTGTGCAGCTATGAAAATAGATACACATGCATTAGTTTGACAGTTTGGTTTCTAATCTTTTGGGTAGATACCCAGAAGTGATATTGCTGGATCATATGCTAGGTTCATTCCCCCTTCTTCTAAGGATCCTCTTTACTGTTTTTCAAAGTGGTTATACTAATTTACATCTCAATTCTCCACAAATTTCACTCCACTTCAATTAGAATGGCAGGTTGGGAGGTGGAGTCAGAAGGATTGCACAGGTTCAAAGCCAGCCTCACTGGCTTAAGAGACCCTGTTTCCAAATAAAAAAATTTAAAAATAGGTCTGGGAGTGTAGCCCAGAGGTAGAGGATTTCCAGAAACAACAAGAACAAATACAAACTATAATTAAAAAATAATTTTTAAATTAAAAATATATAGAAGACAACATCCACTTTTCCCCCAGCCTAAAAAAGGTTAATTGGCACAAACATTTTAGATTATAAATATAAGTGGAAAAAGTGCAAATCATCAACACAAAGAGATACACTGTGGTCCTTGGCCACCCCTTGAGCATCCACAGAACCTCTGTGAATCACCAGAGGCAGGAGCTAACTTCCCCAAGGGACCTGAGCATCTGGATGGAAGCCTAGGAGCAACTCAGCCTGCTCCCTACGTGTGTTACTCATACTCCACCCCTCTCTTTCAGCTTTTGTCTTACTCTTTGTTCTTTTTCACTCTGAATAATCCTTTTTTCTCTCTTTTAGTTAACACCCTTCAAATTCCAAATTTGGTCAGTCAAATGCAAATGCTAGGTTTCCTAAAAAGCCTATTTTCTAAAGTGAGCAAAAAGTATGGACAAAAATGAGCAATACTAAATAACCTTTTCAAAGGGAACTTTGAAAGGCATGTTGATATTTTAAAGAGCAGAGTTTATCTTAGCAGGCCCTGAATGCCTAAAGGAAAAAGAAATGGAACAAGCTCTATGTCCTTTCCAAATTTCACCTTCCTTTGACAAATAGACTCTCACTATTACCCTTTGCATGAGTTTACTAGGACTCCCACAATAAAATATCACACATCAAGTGGCTTAATCAGAATAAAACTACTTCCTCACAATTCTGCCAACTAAAAATCTAGTCAAAGTGTCAGCAGATTTGGTTTCTCCTGAAGCCCTTCTCCTTGGCTTGCACATGGGTTTCCATCTCTCTGTGTGGTTTGTGTCCTAATATTTTTTTCTTATAAAAGCACTAATCATATTGGATTGAGACTTATACTACTGATTCCATTTTAATTTAATTTCACTTTGAAAGTCCCTGTTCCAAATGCAGCCATATTCTGAAATACAATCATATACTAAGGATGCATTTGAAATGTGTCATTAGGTGATTTTGCTGTCGAGAACACATTAACAAAAGTGTCTCCACAAACTAAGTTGGTTACAACCAGCTATAAACTATAACTTAATGAGGCCAGTGTTTTATACATGGTCTGATGTTAATACACATGGCTGTTCTGGGGGTTAGGGCTTCAATATATTAACTGGTTTGGAGGTGGGAGGAGAGGTGGACATTACTCATCCAATAATAACCTCCACCATCCTTCTATATATTACTGTGTGTGTGTGTGTGTGTGTGTGTGTGTGTGCGCGCGCGCGCAGTGGAGATGGAACCCAGGGGCTTTATACCTCTGGGCTATACTCCCAGACCTATTTTTTAATACTTGGAAACAGGCTCTCACTAAGTTGCTGAGAAACTCACTAAGAATCCGAGGCTGGCTTCGAACCTGTGCGATCCTCCTGTCTCAGCCTCCCAAGCAGGGATTACAAACGTGCACCACCACGCCCGGCTTATATATTACTTTTGATGATAACTTTATTATATTATATCATGGTAATTTCTTTTGCTGTGCCTTTTAAAATAAAGCACAATGAATTTTTATGGTAAAATATCTTTGTTTTGTTAAACATTTTGCTGAAGAAATACAAGAAACATTGCCTTATTGTAAGTAACTTATCACTTAATTTATGTCCTTTATCAACATCCCTTTAACCATGTAATAAAAGCAAACTTGGAACATTTTTAAAAATTTTTTATTGGTTCATTATAGTCATACATCTTAATGGGGTACAAAATAGTAGAGGCATATGTGCACACATCACTCATTTAACCTTCCCCAATTCTCACCCCATTTACTCTCCCTTCCCTTCTTCTCATGTTTGGCTTAGTGATTTACTTTGATATGTTTGTGAATGTACATCATGTACATTAGGGATCATGTACATTTCACCTCACCTTTTCTCCCATCCCCCTGAGTTAGGTCACCTTATTTGCTCTTATATGTCCTCTCCTTCTATGTCTAGAGTTCTTCCTACAACCCATTTTATCTCTAGCTATAACATATTAGGGAAATCATATGGTTTTTTGCTTTTTGTGACTGACTAATCTCACTTAGCATAATGTTCTCTAGTTCCATCCATTTTCCTTTAAATTATGTAATTTTGTTCTTCTTTATGGCTGAGTAAAATTCCACTGTGTACATGTACCATCATTCTTAATACATTCATCGGTTGATGGACATCTTGAATAGCTCCATTGTGCAGCTATAAACATAGGTACACATGCATTAGTTTAGTCTTTGGTTTCTATTCTTTTGGATAAATGCCCAGAAATGGTATTGATGGATCATATGGTAAGTTTGTCCCCATTCTTCTGAGGATCGTCCATACTGTTTTTCAAAGTGGTTGCACCAATTTGCAATCCCACCAACAATGTAGAAGAGTTCTCACTTCTCCACATCCTTGCCAGAATTTGTTGTTTGTGTTTTGAATGATTGCCATTCTAGTTGAGGTTTTGTGAAATCTCAGGGTAGTTTTAATTTGCATCTTTCTGCTAATGAGGTTGATCATTTTCTCTTTCTTTCTTTCCTTTCTTTCTTTCTTTCTTTCTTTCTTTCTTTCCTTCCTTCCTTCCTTCCTTCCTTTTTTTGTGGTACTGGGGGTGGAACCCAGGGGCTTTTCCACCTCTGGGTTATACTCCCAGATCTATTTTATATTTTATTTGGAAACAGGGTCTCACTAAGTTGCCGAGGGCCTCACTATGTAGCTGAGGCTGGTTTCAAACCTGTGTGATCCTGATCCTGCTGTGTCAGCTTCACAAGCACTAGGATTACAAGCATGCACCATCACACCCAGCTTGAGGTTGATCATTTTTTCATATATATACTGGCAATTTGAATTTCTTCTTTTTTGAAGTGTCTATTTACTTCACTTGCCCATTTTTTGAATGAGTTATTTATTTATTTATTTATTTTTAGTGCTGAGTTTCTTGAGTTCTTGTATATTCTAGATATATTGGAGAAAGAGTTGGCAAAATTTGTTCCATTCTGTTGGCTCTCTGTTGAGGTTTTTAATAGTTTAATTTGCTTTACAGAAGCTCTTCAGTTTAATGCAATCCCACATAATGACCCACCTTTTAGTTTCTTGTGACTTTGGGGTCTTGTTAAGAAAGTTTTTACTTGTGCCTATGTATTATAGTGTTGGATCTATACCCTCTTCAAGGAGCTTTGCAGCTTCCTTTGGTTTTTAGTTTAGTTTCCAATTCTTAGATACATTTTGAATTAACTTTTGTGCAAGGTGAGAAAGTATTTTTTTTCCATTTTTCTGCATACGGTTAATCTGTTTTGCCAACACCATTTGTTGGACAGGATATATTTTTTCCAGTGTATGTTTTTAGCACCTATTTCAAAAATCAATTGGCTATAAGTGTGAAGATTTGGTTCTGAGCCTTCTTTTCTTCTCCATTGGTCTATGTATCTGTATTTTTGCCAGTACCATGCTGTAATGATTACTATGGCTTTGTAGTATAGTTTGAAGTCAGGTATTGTCATTCTTCCTGCATGGTTTTGGTTGCTGAGAACTACTTTAGCTATTCTGGTTTTTTGTTGTTCCAAATTAATTTAAGAACTGATTTTTCTATGCATGTAAGAAATGACCTTGGTAATTTAATTGGTATTGTATTGAATCTATAAATTGCTTTTGGAAAAAATGGATTTTTTGATGCTATTTATTCCACCTATGCAAGAATATGGAAGATATTTTCATTGTCTAAGGACTTATTTATTTATTTTTTAAATATCTTATAATTTTCTTTGTAGAGGTCTTTTACCTCCTTGGTTAGGTTTATTCCTAAGTATTTTGTTTTTTGTGATATATCCTGAGTGGAAGTGTTTTCTGGATTTTTTGTTTGGTAAAATTATGATTGGCATACAAAAGAGCTTCTAATTTTTTAAGATTAATCTTGTATACAGATACTTTGCTGAACTTGTTGACCAGTTACATAAGCCTTTTAGTTGAGGTTGTTGGGTCTTCTAAGTATCATATCATGCTAACTCCAAATAGTGATAGATTTAGTTCTTCTTTGCCTATTTGTACTCCTCTGATTTCCTTTTCTTGCCTTATTGCTCTGGTTAGTCTCAATTATTATACTAAAAAGAAGTGATGATATTGGACATTCTTGTCCTGTTCTTTTTTTAGGGGGAATTTTCACAGTTTTCCCCCATTTAATATAATATTGGATGTGGGCCTATTGTGTATTGCCTTTATGATGTTTAGGTATGTTACTTCTGTTTCAATTCTCTGCAGTACTTTTAGTATAAATGAATGTTGGATTTTGTCAAATGCTTTTACAGTGTCTGTTGCAATGATCACATGATTTTTGTCTTTGGTTCTTTTTATGTGATGAATTACATGGATTGATTTGTGTATGTTGAATCAGCCTTATATCCCTGAAATTAAACATCCTTGGTCATAGTGTATGATTTTCTTGATGTGGTTTTGAATGCATGTTGCTAGTATTTGTTTAACAGTTTTGCAGTTCATCAACAATATAGGCCTGTAGTTTTTTTTCCTTGAGCTCTCCTTATTTGCCTTTGGCATTACTATGATGTTGGCTTCATATAATGTATTTGGGAGCATCCTGTTTCTTTCCATTTCACAAAATAGATTGAGGAGTATTAAGAGTAGCTCTTCTATACAGGTTTTATAAAATTCACTTGGGAAACCAAATATTGGGCTCTTGCTTTGATTGAAGCAGCTCTTTATTGCTGCTTCAACCTCTTTTATTGCCACTGGTTGGTTTAAATTTTTATATCTTTTTTACTCAGTTTAGGAAAGTTGTCTTTATTTGGAAAGTTGTCAATTTCTTTCAGAAATTGTTGGAGTATAGTTTTTCAAAGCAGTTTCTGATAATCCTCTGGATTTCTACACTTTAGTGTTAAGATTTTTTTCTTCTTTTATCTTCATAATATAGATTGATTTTCTCTCTCTCTCTCTCTCTCTCTCTCTCTCTCTCTCTCTCTCTCTTCTTTCTTTCTCTCTCTCTCTTTCTCTGGGTGTGTGTTAAGTGGCTAGCTATTTATTTATCTTGTTAATTTTTGATAAACCAGCTTTTGGTTTTATTGATTTTCTGTATTTTTATTGTCTACTTCATTATAATTTCCTGTTTTCTACTGGTTTGGGGTTAGAATGTTCCTGTTTTTTAAGGGCTTTGAGGTATATCATTAGGTTACTGATTTGGTGATTTTCTGTTCTTATGTGGGCACTCAGTGCTATGAATTTTTCTGCCTTCAAGGTGTTCCAGAGGTTTTGATATGTTGTATTTGTGTTGGTTTCTAGGAATTTCTTGATTTCACCCCTGACTTCTTCTATGACCCATTCTTCATTCAGCAGTGTTGTGTTCAGTCTCTACATGTTTATATGGTTTCTCTGTGTCTTCTTATAGTTGATCTTTTAGTTTCTTTCTTTCTTTTTTTTTTTTTTTTTTTTTTTTTTTTGGTGGTACTGGGGGTGGAACCCAGAGGCTTTCTGCCTCCGGGCTATACTCCCAGACCTATTTTATATTTTTTTTAATCTGGAAACAGGGTCTCACTAAATTGCTGAGAGCCTCACTAAGTAGTTGAGGCTGGCTTTGAACCTGTGTGATCCTCCTGTCTCAGCCTCCCAAGTGCAGGGATTATAAGATTGATTTTTAGTTTCATTCCATTGTGGTCTAAAAAGATAAAGAGGAGTATATCACATTTTTTGAATTTGCTAGTGCTCACATTATGGCCCAGGATGTGATCTGTTTTGGAGAAAGTTTTGTGAGCAGCTGAGAAAAATGTGAACTCAGCTGTAGTTAGATGGATTATTCTACATGTATCTAATAGGTCCATTTGGCTTATGGTATTCTTTAGGTCTGAGGCATCTTTATTGACCTTTTGTCTAGAAGGTCAGTCTAGTGGTGTGAAGACTTCCAGTGTTATTGCATTGGAATTTATGTGTGAATTAATGTCAAAAAGTGTTTGTTTTATGAAAGTAGCTGCACCTATATTTGGGGAATAAATGTTAACTATCATTATTTCCTTTTGCTGGAGTCTTCTTTTTACTAGTAAAAAATGACCTGATTTCTCTCTTGTGATAAACTTGAACTTGAAATCATCGTTGCTATTCCTGCTTGTCTTTAATTTCTGTTGCCCTGGATTTTCTTACTCTAGCTCTTACTTTACCTTTAGTTTGTTACTATCTTTACTTGTAAAGTGTGTTCCTTGCAGGCAGCACATAGATGGATTCTAGTTTTAATCTATTTTGCCAATTTATGTCTTTTTTTGGGAAATTGAGGCCATTTATGTTCAGCATGATTATTGGGAGATGATTTTTGCTTCCTAACCTTTTTAGTTTTAGCTTCTATTTGATGGTGTTTCTTCTTCTTTGCTTAGTTTTTTGCTTGATGGAAATTATTGCTTTTCTGGTCTGGCATGTATTAATCATTTCTTCTTTAGAGTTAATCTCTCTGAATTTTTTCTCTAATGCTGCTTTGGAAGACATACATTCTTTCAGTTTCTGTTTGTTGTGCAAGATTTTTATTTCCCTGTTAAATTTGAGAGATAGTTTTGCTGGGTAGAAAATTTGGGCTGGAAGTTGTTTTCTTTCAAAATATGCAATATGTTACTCCAGGCTCTTGCGAATTTTATAATGTGGTTTGGAAAATCTAGAGTATGTCTTACTGATTTTCCTCTGAACATCACTTGGTCTTTTGTTTCTATTGCCTTTAAGATTCTCTCCTTGACTTCTACATTTCTCAGTTTGACTATTTTAAGGTGTGGGGAACTTTTTCTCTTAACTTTTCTAAAGGAGGTTCTATAAGTTTCCTGTACCTGTGTATCAACCATTTTAGTATGTTTAGAAATTTTTCTGATATTACTTCTTTGAAAAGATTGTTGATCTTTTTGGTTTCACTTCTATATCCTCCTCTCTGCCTATTATTCTTATCTTAGCCTCTTTTAGATGGGGCCTATCTAATATCCACCTCATGCTGCTGAAATATTTTTAAATTGTATACTATGCATTAATTTTTGTAGTGATCATCTTTTATAGCAAAATTTTATTTTCCATGTAGTCTAATCTATTATTTATAGTTTGTATTGATGCTTTCATTTCAATGATTGCATCCTTATTTCTTTCAGGCTCTTTTTAAATTCTTTTCAGAAATTCTATATCATTTCTACTGTTAAATTTCTGATTTGTCATTCCAGGAAGATGGCGACTAAAGGAAGCAGCACATACCAGTTCTGATGACACTTGGTCTCTATTGCCATGAAAACAGCATTCCGACAACAGGAAAAAGCAGCATAAATTTAAAAAGAGCCGGACAAGTGAAAGGTGGCAGAAAAAAAGCAAGAAGGCAGATCAGAGAGCAGAAAAGGACCCTGACCACTCCCTATGGCTGTGGCCACGGGTGCCGCAGCAATGCCATCTTGCCTTACCCAGCTGGACTTCCTGAGTCCTATAGGAAAAAAAAAAAAAAACAATAATTTGAAATGAAGTAAGTGTCAGCAGCTCATTGGAATTGTAAGCCATCAGTTCTTCCTGTGCAAACACTGGCTACAACTTGCAGCAGTGGCGGCCAAGCTCACTGTGCCCCTCAGAGAGTGGCATTTAAGAACACCATAAGTGAAACTGCAATCCCCCAGGAGACATGACTATAATTCTAGTCCTTGAGAGGCTAAATAAAAGGATTGTAGGTTTGAGGCCAATCTTAGCAACCCTCATAAACTTAAGGACACCCTGTTTTAAAATAAAAGTAAAATAGGGATTAGGAATTAGAGATAGAATGCCCCTGGCTTCAATCCCTAATACAAAAATAAAAAATCAATGACAGGTTATAGATTTATTTTATTTAAGATTTTTTGTTGTTGTTGTTATTGCAGGCCATTAAAAAAGTATAACCCTATGTTATTTTGCTCACATCCACAATTATTAAGAAATTAAAAATATGTACAACCTTAGCATTTTATGTGTTCTCCTTTCTTTTTGAGCAAAAGTTTAAAAAGGGAGTGCTCTGATGGTGTAGGGATTAGAAAAAATTAAATAAACAAAGCCTGTTTTACTAATGATAGTGTATTATTAAGGGCTTGCAAGCTAAAACCAGAGTTTTATTATCTCTTTATTGATTAGCATATTATTGAGTGGTATTCCAATGTCTAATATATAAAAGATATATAGTTTTTACCTATATTGCTGGCAACTTTGATGGCTTACAATACTGGAGTTGATATAAACAAATGCTGAAGTGTAGCATTTCATTGGCAAGTGTATTGCAGATAAATGTGAAAGCCTATACTTCACCATATTGCAAAAAATGAAAGAATAAGTTAAAAATAGGAATTTTTTTTTTTGTTGGTACTTGGGTTCCTGGAAGCCCTTCTACCTCCGGGCTACACTCCCAGACCTATTTTATATTTTTGAAATAGGGTCTCATACGCCAGCGCGACTGGCTTTGAACCTGCGCGATCCTCCTGTCTCCGCCTCCCAAGCGCGGGGATTACAAGTGTGCGCAACCATGCCCGGCAAAAATAGAAATTTTTATGAAGCTACAAATATCAGCTTGAAGAACAAAATTTAATATAAGATTTAAACATCTTACTATATTCAGCAGTGTTACATCCTATCTCATGTTTGTGTATGTATAAAAACAGAGTGAACTTTGTGTGTTTGTGAATGAGAATATTGTCTTAACAGTAATAGTTGCAAAAAAATACTTGCAGTACTGATTATTTTTTATTCCTGTAAATTTAGTTAAAATTGCACTGTCCTTTTTTCATAAGCCAAAGTGACCTTTATGAGGTCAATGAATAGCCAGAAAGTGCAGTAATATGTACTTTGGCATTTGTTTCTAGAGTATTTATGTATGTGTGAATGTGTATGTGTGCAAAACATTTAATTTTACCCAAAATATGGTACTGTAATGTTAATTGTGCAGATGTTTTTATTATAAGAAGCTCCATTAGAGATTTCATTTGAAATGCCACCTGCAAATTATCTGACCAAAGAAAATTGCTTCTGTGAGTTTTTAAACAGTTATCTAATTATTGCTAAATTTGTTATGAAGTTTTTATTCAATAGCCACCAATGTGTTTTTCATAGTATTTTTACTGTACTAATAGTTAAACTTAATATTGGGCTCTAGAGTGGGTTTTGATTTTCTTCTTTTCTACTATAATAAAATCTTCAATGATTTAAATTTAAATCCAATGGCATTCAACTAAAAAGCAAAACAAAACTTAGAAAGGGTTATGTACCCTTTACTTTGCCCAAAACACTGTGGATGATACAGAACTATTGAAGACATCTGCTCACAGAGATTCTACTAAGGCCAACTGTTCTCAGAAATACTCTTTCTGTAAACTGTCAGATTTTCAGGGGAGCTCAGACTTGAAGTGAAAGCAGTGCAGTGATAGCAATTAGTGGAGGGGTAGTGTTTTCCGTTTTCCAATGTTTCTGTCTCCATCTATAAGGTCACTAAGTGGATCACTTAAACAGTGACCATCTGAGGATTTTTTGTACTATTTCCAGATAAAGAATAAAATGAGATTTCCTGACCTATGGGATTAGAAGAGGGAGATACATCTGCTCTGCTCTACCTAGGACTCTCTGCTTCATAGCAGAGTGATCCACTGCTTCAGAAACACCTTCACTCTGCAAAGCAAGATCTGCTCAGCATGAAGAGGGATTGAGTGTGTATTATACAGATACACATTCTCCCTGAAATGTGTCATTGCTCCATCTGAGCAAGAGGAGAAGAAGGAGGGTGGGGCACATAAAAAGAGAATTTGTTTCTCTACATCTAAGGCTGATTTTCCAAGTCAACCTCACCAGAAATAGAGACAATAAATGATCACTGCATCTAATTTTAAGAAGATTGATTGCAATATAGTATTTATTGCTTCTTAGCATCTGACAACAAAACATCTATAACAGACATTTTAACTTTTTGATATAACCTACAACTACTGCCAAAATTATATGAATATGGTATCTGTTATGAGTTAATTGATTAAGCTGATATAATAAAAATGTGATTAACTTTTTATCAAATGGCAGGAATTTAATAAACATCACTCCAGTGACCTTTCAATTTATTTATAGATATTTGTGAGAGTATTTCTGCCACCTCTCTCTGCTCTTATCTAAAAATTATATAAATATAAGGTACATATTCTATCATTATTCTCACATAACTTTGCTCCTGTGAAGATAACACAATTTTAATTGTCTGCACATATTTAAAAAGTGGTCCAGAAAAGAAATGTAGATTATCTTGTGACTGGAAAACTAGAGAGCATTCAGAAACCAAATATGGTGAAATGCTCATTAGTGTGAAGCAATAGATAAGACTTAATATGAAAATTTGGCTACCAGTGGTGTATAGTTTACAGCTGATATCTTTAAAAAGAGTAGTTATAAACTTGTTTTTTTTTTTTTTTTTTTTTTTTAGGGGGATGGATGAGTGGTACTAGGTATTAAGTCCAAGGGCATTCTACCTTGAAGCTAAATACCCAGTCTCTTTTTTATTTTTTTAATTTTGAGTCATGCTAAGTTTTTGAAACTGACCTCAAACTTGTGAACCTCCTGTTTTAGCCTTCCAAGTACAGGGATTACAGGCTGTGCCTCCTGGCCAGGCTTATAGAATTTTTTTAATGGCATTTAACAGTCAATATATGAAAGCTAGGGAAAAATAGGTAGTTAACCAAGTTTCTAAAAACACAGTAAATTACAAAATGTTTATTTGGAGTGCATTTTACCTCTTTTCCCTTATCCCCTCCTCCTTCCCACTGTGTTCCTCTTGTACAGATGTTCCCTGTGTTTCCTCTGTCATTTGAAAGTTTCACATGGATAAGAACAGCTCACTTGTCACTCCAAACTGCAGAATCCTCTGGAAGACAAGACCAGAATTTCCTCCTACCCCTCATGAGACTTGATTGACCTTCACCATCTCCATTTTCTGTTCTAGTTCCCAAGTTATTAAACTATTTTTTCCAGAACATTTCTCAATTATTGCATGTATGGGAACAAATCTACCATTTGATCCAGCAATACCACTTCTGGGTATCTACCCAAAAGATAGAAAGCCAAACTACCAAACTAATGCATGTGTATCTATGTTCATAGCTGCACAATACACCATAGCCCAACTATGGAACCAGCCAAGATGTCCATCAACAGATGAATGGATTACAAAACTGTGGGATATGTACACAATGGAATTTTATTCAGCCATCAAAAAAAAAAAAACTCAATTACATCATTTTCAGGGAAATGGATGGAATTGGAGGACATTATGCTAAGTAAGATTAGTCAGTCACAAAATTAAGAAAACAGATGCTTTCCCTGATATGTGAGAGTTAGGGAGAAATGGGTCATAGGAGGAACTTTTGAAGGAGGAAATCCTATAGAGGAGCAAACAAGACAACCTAAAGGAGGAGAAAGGAGGGGGGAAGAGGAAAATCTCTAAAACACACAATGTACTTAAACATATCGAAGTCAATCACTAAGCCAAGCAAGGGAAGGAGGGACGGGGAGGGAATGGGGTGAGAATTGGGTAGGGGTTAAATCAGTGATGTGTACATGTTTGTACACACAAGTTTTTTACCCCGATATGATGTTTGAATATAATGCAACCAATAAAATTTTTTAAAAAAAGAAGGTAAAAAAAAATACTTGCATGTAATTTTTTTTTTTTGCAGTACTGGGAATGGAACCTAGGGTCATTATACCTCTGAGCTACACCCCAGTCCCTATTATTTTATTCCTATTTTGAAACAGGGTCTCACTAAGTTGTGGAGGGCCTCACTAAGTAGCTGAGACTCACCACAAACCTGCAACACTTTTTCCTGATAGAGGTGAAAGAAAAACAAAAACATTAACCAAATGAATGGCTCTCTCATGTACCTGAGGCAATTTTAATATGTTCTAGCAAAAATAACACAACTGGATTTGGGGCTTCAACTGGTATTACTACTTTGATAGGTTTTTCTCCATGAGGTGCTCTGAGTTGAAGTCATCCTTTGGAGATGCTATAAATTGCTTAACCTTGTCTGCATCAGAGGAGGAGAGCTGCTTCAGGATTATGGGACCTGGTAAAAGGTGGTTCTGTAAAGCTAAGGCAGTTCTCTAGAAGGCTCAGTTCTAAAGGCTGTCCTCTCACTATACTCACATCAACTGGGGCAAAAAATCCTTTAGAGATGGGGAACCTGCATAATACATCATAGTGTCTGTCATGATACAGAATTAAAATATGCAACCAACAACTGACATATAAATCAAAATAGATGTAATTTAGCTGAAGTATTCAAAGTGCCCTGAACTTTCCCAGAAGTTAAAAGCATTGCTTCATATAATTATTACTATTATTGATTAGTGATGCGTATTTTAATTCCCAAGATAATATTACATACTAGTAAAAGAATGATAGCCAGACATGATGGCTCATGCTAGTAATCCTGCATTTGGAAGTCTGAGACAGAAGGATCACAGTTTGAGAACAGCCTCAGCTACTCAGTGAGGCCCTTTGGAACTCAGTGAGACCCTGTTTCAAAATAAAAAATAACAAATAGGGCTGGGAGTCTAGCTCGGAGGTAGAATGCACACGGGTTCCATCCTCAATGCCACAGAAACAAACAAATAAACAAAAACAGAAAAAGAATAATTACAAAGCTAATAAGAGAGAATGATATATTAATAAAATCTATCGGAAGGCATCTATGAGAGAGACAAATTGCAGAATGTACACCTAGATATCAAATGATAAAATGTTGAGTTTATATGAAGTGTATTATTATTTAAATTAAACTTAACACAATACAACAAAAGGATATAGAAGATTATAAGATTATAATGGAAGATTCTACTATATTATAGAATAGGTAGAAAAATAATTCAGGAATATAAACTAAATTTATATTCAGACCATAAAATATTTGAACAGAAAATTTACAAGATAAAAATAATTGACATATGGCATATATATATAGTGGTACATACATATATATCACATGTGTATACACACTTATTACATACATTTTTAGTTGTTAGATGCACAACGTACATAGACCATTTTTCAAACTCATGTAGAACATTTATGAATAATTTTCAAATTCTGTCTCTGGAAAAAAAGTCTCCTCCTAAAGTATTGTAATCATCCAGTTCAGGTTGTTTAACTAAAATGCAATGAAGTTAAAATTTTGAAAAGAAAAAATCCTGTATGTTGAAATATTTATTTTTTTATTTTACTAACACAAAAGCCAAAAAAACAAAATAAAATACAAAAATAAAAGAAATTTAAGTTTAACATGACTAACTTAAAAAGGATGATGAAATATGAATATCAACCCTGGAAATTAGTAAATTAATTAAACATGAAGTGAACAGAAAGAAAAAAGGAAAAATAGAATTTTATAAAGTAACTTTTGTAAGTTTCTCTTCTCTCTGAAATTATTCATCTTTTTACCAATTATAGCCTTCTTTTGATGTAAATTATTTTATATGTGAAGTAGCCATTTTAACTTATTGAAATGTCCAGGTTTTTGGTGAGTCTGCTTCTATTGACTACTTTTCATTATGAATTGTATTTTCATGTTCTATTTAATTCTTATGTTATTTGATATTCTGAAGAGTTTGTATAAAAAGGAGAACATGTCATTTAAACTAGTTTGCACTCCACCAACAGTGCAAAAGAGTTCCTATTTTCCTACATTCTTGCTAGCATGTATTATTATTTGTACTTCTTCATGCTTGCCACTCTGATTGGGGTTAGATGGAATCTCCACATAGTTTTGATTTGCATCTTACAGATGGCTAATGATGTTGAACATTTTTTCATGCATCTATTGGCCATTTGTATCTCTTTTGTAAAGTGTCTATTCAATTCAGTTGCCCATTTCTTAATTTGGTTATTTGTTTTGCTAGTATAGAGTCTTTTAAGCTCTTGTATATTCTAGGTATTAGCCCTCTATCAGAGAAGTAGCTGGCAAAGATCTTCTCCCATTCTGTAAGCTTTCTTTTTAGATTCTTGATGTTTTCCTTTGATGAGAAGAAACATTTTAGTTTGATACCATCCCACCTATTAATTCTTTTAATTTACTGACCTTTAGAGGTCTTGTGGAGATTCCTTAGGAAACTGGGAATAGATCTACCATATGATCTGGCTATACCACTCCTGGGTATCTTTCCAAAGGGGTTGAAATCAGTGAACTATAATAACATATGCATACCCATGTTCATAGGAGCACAATTCACATTCACAATAGCCAAAATATAAAACCAACCTAGGTTTCCATCAACAGATGAATGGATTGCAAAATTATGGGAAATATATACAATGTAATTCTACTTAGCAATAAAGAAGAAAAAAATCATGTCATTCACAAGAAGATGGAAAGACCTGGAAAACATATGTTAAGTGAGGTTAGCCAAGCACAGAAAGAGAAGGAACAGCCGGGCCTGGTGGCGCACATTTTTAATCCCTGTGCTTGGGATGCGGAGACAGGAGATCGCTTAGGTTCAAAGCCAGCTGCGCTGGTGTAAGAGACCCTGTTTCAAAAATATAAAAGAGGTCTGGGAGTGTAGTCCAGAGTTAGAAGGGCTTCCTGGACCCCCAGTACCACCAAAAGAAAAAAAAAAGAAGAAAGAAAGACAGAAAGAAAGAAAGAGAGAGAAAGAGAGAAAGAGAGAAAGAGAGAAAGAAAGAAAGAAAGAAAGAAAGAAAGAAAGAAAGAAAGAAAGAAAGAAAGAAAAGGAAAAAATGTTTTCTCTAACATGCTCAATCTAGGGAGTATTAGGGATACCAGAGGGACTCCAGATAATGAAGGGGAAACTTCAGCATATGGTAGGAAGAAGGCTGAGGTTAATTAATGGAAAAGCTACATTTGGATAAGTATATATGTGAATATAACATTGTTTACCCAGACACTCAGTATTGGGAGGGAGGAAAGGGGGGAGAAGGGTGGGGGGAGGGCACCAAGTACTGTGTAAATATATGCCATTGTCAACATGATCCACATTATGATGTGAGACTATAGTGCATCAATAAAATAAAAAAAAATAAAACAAAGACAGTGAAACCTGATAAAATTTGTTAAGGTTTATTTTAACTTTTTAAGAAAATGCAAGCAAACCCTTTTCTCTTCCTGGTGGGTAGGCTGGACACTCATCATTTGTATTTCTCCAAAAGTCAAACTGAAGTGATTCTGAGCTGTAGCTATGATCAAATTGAGTCCATCTTTGATTAGCACAGCATTCATTTCTCACATCATTAATACTGAGTAACCAAGATTTGAATCTTGTTGGAATTTAAGCTGAAAGAGTATTGGATCGAAGTTTTAGCTAGATTTTTCCTCAGCTTTGCAGGGTTCCTGACCATGAGCACCAAGCAAACATGAGATACTCAATTTGTCTCAGCTTTCAGGGCTCCCTCCTTGGTGCTTTCTCAGAAAAAAAAATGCATGGAGTTCATGGAACTCAGGGGAGAAAATAATTTACAGGCTGAACTATGCTTTTACCTTTGAGCTCCTCCAAATATTAATTCATTCTATTAGCTCACCACATGCTCATTTGTTTTTTCCTATTACCTCCAAGCCTGTCCACTAATAGCAAACACGTTTCTCTTACATCATCATTGAGTCTGGGTGCCGGAGCCTGGAGATGTAGCCAGTGTAGTTCTTTATTAACCTAATGGACATACTTCTTTCCCTGGAGTTTGGTTCATCACTGCTCTTTCATAGCCCCATGACAAACTGTCATCTCATTAAAACAAAACTTATTTTATTTGCTATTTTTAATATATGGTATCATGAAAATAAATATCTTTCATGTTTTATGTTTCCTAGTCAGCACTGAAATCTAAGAAATTTTACATTCTGCTCATATTAAAAAATTATGAGAAAGTTATTTGTATACAATGTGGAAGATAATTAAATGGAGATGCTTAGGAGACAGAATTCCACATTAAGCATATATTTGTAAAGTTTTATCAGTTTAATAAATCTGTATCACTTTAATAAAGTTAAATAAAAGAAAATTTGTATAATTCCTAAAATTTCAACATGACTGTAGACAGTGTAGATGTGTTAAGGTGAAGAATGCTCATTAACTTTGAATTAGTGTCTATTAGGACTATGTAAAACCACAAATAACCAAATAAGAAGACAATCACTATATTAGTTTATACTTTCTTTACTTTGTAGTATACAATTTACCTATAAGCTGAGCAAAAATCTATTAAAAAGTCTTAGTGCCAGCCGGGCGTGGTGGCGCATGCTTGTAATCCGGGCATTCGGGAGGCTGAGACTGGAGGATCATGGTTCAAGGACAGCCTCAGCTATTTAGTGAGGCCCTCCGAAACTTAGTGAGACCGTTTCAAAAATAAAGAATAAAAAATAGGGCAGAGGGTGTAGCTCGGAGGTAGAATGCCCCTGGTTTCCATCTCCAGTACCGCAAAAAAAAAAAAGTCTTAGTGCCTTTCCTCAGTGATCAACTCAGAACATAAGGGAATGTAATGTAATAAAAGAAATAAATATAAACTAGCTTAAAAGTTTATTAAGAATACTTACCAAACCTAAATCTAAAACACATAATGTTACCAAAAAGATTTAGTATGTCGTTTTAGCCGCAACTTCCCTGAGGACTATTAATATTGTACTTCTTATTGACTGATAGAAGATAGTGTTCATTCATTTTCACAAATTAATTCCATGTGAATTCAAATAAATTTTTCAGGAGTACTTACTGCAGTGTTAGGGAGAATGCCAGTAGAAACTTTAATAAAATTAGATACTATTGTTTCAATAATTGTCTTTATGAAGTGATTCCTTCAAGAAAACAATTCAAATAATATGTCCATATATGAAAGTATCACTACCAATTACTTATAAGTACAGGCAGGAGTGGTTAGTGGAATATATCTTGGGATCAACATAACAAGTGCTACTGTGTGCATGCATGATTAAATCACTTTGTACAGGTACAATGTACCAATAAAAGTATAAAAAAATCATCAGAATAAGAGTCCTAAGGATTGTCTAGAGAACATTTATTTTTAAACATCTGCTTTGCACCCTAATTATTCATAATCAATTTTCCTCAGTTTCAATAAATTTTTCACTAACTTTAATTTTTATAATTATTATACTAATTTATAACTTTTTCTGCACAATTTATAAAGATGTATGTTAAAGAAAAGGTATACCTTTTTTTCTTATACCGTCTTTGTCTTTTGAGTGGACAATGATATCATTATATGTTATTATTCTTTAATATTACTTACAATCCCACTCCTTCATGCAAGTTTTCTGAGATGAAAATAACTCTAATAAGTTGTTATATTCATTTTTACTTACCATGCTTTTGATACAAATAGTGTGGGTTTTTTTTTTTATCTTACACCAATAATGCTTCAACATTCTAGACATCAATTGGCTAACTTATAATTAGTGTCTTGACATTACTTATCTGGAGTTAATGCAGACCTCACTGACTATGGGCTCAGTCCCACTGGTTTACCACACTTTACATGTTAACTGAAATTCCTGGACTCCTATACTTCTGATGGCACAGAATAAAGCAATGATTCCCATGACCTCATCCTTATCCTTGATAATTTATTATAATGGCTAATAGAACTCTGAGAAAAATTTTACTTACTACTATGAATTTATTATGAAGGAAATTATAAAAGATAAAATGATTGGCCAGATGACAACATACATGGGGTTAGATCCAAAGGGTTCCAAGCACAAACCGCCTCAGGGGTATACCGACCTCCAGATAAATATATAGGGTCACCCAACCCTGAAGCTTCCCTAACCCTATTGTTTCAGGGGTCTTATGGGGCTTTCATCATATAGACATGATTGATTATTAACTTAATTTCCATTCTCCTTCCTCTCTCTGAAGGTTGGGGAAGTAAAATTGAAAGCTACAACTTTGTCTTCAAAGTTTATTCTTACCAAAAACCTCCTCATTAAAACAAAACATGTTCCTACTGGGAAATTCCAAGGGACTCAGGAGATACCTGTCAGAAACTGGGAACAAAGATTAAATAGAGATTTTTTATTATATCATATCAATCACCTGTAGTCTATAAGATTGTTAATTATTATAATTTCTCTATAAAATGTTGAGGTGTCTGATAAGCTCACAAAGTTGAAAATAGTCTCAACACTCTATTTTTATTGAGATTTATTTTTGAACAAATATTTTCTCATATGCTGTATTTTTAATCTTCATTATAGGTAGCCCTCTTCAAAACAAAAATTTTATTGGACAAAATGTTCATTATATTACTTGTTTCTATTTAAACAATGTTTGAATAGTTTACCAATTTTTTTTTTTTTTTTTTTGGTGGTGGTGGTGGTACTGGGGTTCTTGAAAGCCCTTCTAGCTCTGGCCTACACTCCCATGGGATACACTCCCAGACCTTTTTTTTTTTTTTTTTTTTTTTTTTTTACTTTTATTATGGAAACAGGGTCTCTTAAGCCAGCAAGGCTGGCTCCAAACCAGCGCGATCCTCCTGTCTCTGCCTCCCAAGCACGGGGATTACAAGCGTACGCCACCACACCCGGCTCTTACCAAATTTAAATGCTATATTTTTAGGTTCTTTTCAATTTGTTCAGTTCAAAATAAATATAACTTTTTTCCAATTAAAAACAGGAGTCTCATTAAATGATTCTATTCACAAATTAAGATATTCCAAGCAGTTGTAATTTCTTTTTAATTTTTTTTAAATTATTGCATTGTAGTCATACATCTTAGTGGAATAAAAGACTTGTAGAGACATACATGCACACATCATCCAGTTAGCCCTTACCCAATCCCCACTCCATTCCCTTTTCATCCCTTCTTCCAATGTTTGGCTTAGTGACTGACTTTAATTTGATTAAGTGCATCATGTGCTTTAGAGCGTTTCCCTCTTTGCCTTTCCCATCCTCTCTTTAGGATCTCCTTCTTCATCTAGAGTTCACTCCTGTTGCCCATTTCTCCCTAGCTTTTTTTTTTTTTTTTTTTTTTTGCCCATTTTCCTAGATGATACTAGGGAAATCATCTGATTTCTTCTTTTTTGTGACTGACTAATCTCACTTAGCATAATGTCCTCCAGTTCCATCCATTTCTCTGTAAATGATGTAATTGAGTTTTTCTTTATGGTTGAGTAAAATTCCATTGTATACACATCCCACAGTTTTGTAATCCATTCATCTGTTGATGGACATCTTCGCTGTTTCCATAGTTTGGCAATGGTGAATTGTGTAGCTATGAACTGAGATACACATGCATTAGTTTGGTAGTTTGGTTTTCATTCTTTTGGGTGGTATTGTTGGATCAAATGTAAGTTCATTTCTATTCTTCTGATGATCCTTCTTACTATTTTCCAAAGTGGTTGCACTAATTTGCAATCGCACCATCAATGTAGTAGAGTTCCCACTTCTCCATATCCTCACCAGCATTTGTTGTTATTTGTGTTTTGATGATTGCAATTCTAGTTGGAGTTAGGTGAAACCTCAAGATAGTTTGAATTTGCATCTCTCTGATTGCCAATGATGTTGAGCATTTTTTCATGCATTTATCGGCCACTTGAATTTCTTCTTTTGTGAACTATTTAATTCATGTGCCCATTTTTTGATTTGGTTATTTGTTTTTTTAGTGCTGAGTGTCTTGTGTTCTCTGTATAGTCTAGATCTATTGGAGAGTAGGTGGCAAAAATCTTCTCCAAGTCTGTTGGCTCTCAACTGAGGTTCTTGGCAGTTTCCTTTGCTGAACAGAAGCTCTTCAGTTTCACACAATCCTACATACTGATTTGCTTTTTAGTTTGTTGTGCCTTTGGGGTCTTGCTGAGAAAAAGTCTTTTTTTTTTTTTTTTTTTTTTTTTTTTTTGGTGGTACTGGGAATGGAACCCTTCTACTTCCAGGCTATGCTCCCAGACCTATTTTATATTTTAATTGGAAACAGGGTCTCTTAAGCCAGCAAGACTGGCTTCGAACCTGCATGAGTGATCCTGTCTCTGCCTCCCAAGCACTGGGATTACAAGCATGCGCCACCATGCCCTGCCTTTGTTGAGAAAGTTTTTATCTGTGCCTATGTGTTGCAGTGTTGGACCTACGCCCTCTTCAAGGAGCCTCAAGGTCTCTGGTCTAATTTCCAAGTGTTTGATCCATATTGAATTAACTCTGATGCAGGGTGCGAAAGTGAGATTTGTTTCCATTTTTTGCATATGGTTAACCAGTTTTGTCAAGACCATTTGGTGAATGGGCTACCTTTTTTTCAGTGTATGTTTTGGCCCCTTTTTCAAAAATCAATTGGCTGCAAGTGTGTGGATTTGTTTCTGAGTCTTCTATTCTGCTTCTTTGGTCTGTGTATCTGTTTTTGTGCCAGTACCATGTTGTTTTTATTACAATGGTTTTGTAGTAGAGTTTAAAGTTAGGTATTGTGATTCCTCCTGTATGGCTTTTGTTGCTGAGAACTACTTTGGCTATTCTGGGTTTTTTGTTGTTCCAAATTAATTTAAGAACTAATTTCTCTATGTCTGTGAGAAGTGATCTTGGTAGTTTAATGGGCATTGTGTGGAATCTGTAGATCACTTTTGGAAGTATAGCCATTTTGATTATATTTATTCTGCCTATCCATGAACATGAAAGATCTTTCCATCTTCTAAGATATTCTTTGATTTCTTTTTCAATGTTTTATAATTTCCTTTGTAGAGGTCTTTTACCTCTTTAGTTAAGTTTATTTCTAAGCATTTTATTTTTTGTGGGAAACCCTGAGTGGAAGTGTTTTCTGAATTACTGTTTTAGTGGATTTATGGTTGGTGTACAGAATAGCTTCTGATTTTTAAAGATTGATTTTGTATCCAGACAATTCGCTGAATTTTTTGATCAGTTCTATAAGCCTTTTGGTTGAATTTGTTGGGTTGTCTAAATATAATGTCATGTCATTTGCAAATAGTGAAAGTTTGAGCTCTTCTTTTCCTATTTGTATTTTATTGATTTCCTTTTCTTGCCTTATTGCTTTGGCTAGAGTCTCAAGAACTATATTGAAGAGAAGTGGAGATAATGGATATCCTTGTCTTGTTCCTGTTTTTAGGGAAAATTCTTGAAGTTTTTCCCCACTTAATATGATGCTGGCTGTGGGCTTATTTTAGATTGCCTTTATGATGTTGAGGTATGTTCCTTCTATTTCGATTCTCTACAATGCTTTTATCATAAATGGATGTTGGATTTTTTCAAGTGCTTTTTCAGCATCTATTGATATTATCATGTGATTTTTGTCTTTTGTTTATATGATGAATTATATAGATTGATTTTTGTATGTTGAACCAGCCTTGTATTACTGGGATGAACACTATGTGGTCATGCTGTATGATTTTCTTTATGTGGTTTTAAATGCATGTTGCTAGTATTTTGTTTAGCAGTTTTGCATCCAAGTTGATCAAAGATATAGGCCTGTAGTTTTTTTCTTCCTTGAACTGTCTTTATTTGGTTTGGGTATTAATGTGATGTTGGCTTCATAGAATGTATTTGGAAGAGTCTGTTTTTTTATTTTTTTTCAATTTCACAAAATAGATTGAGGAGTATCAGGATTAGCATTTCTATAATGGTTTTATAAAATTCACTTGGGAAACCATCTGGTCCTCAGCTTTTCTTTGATGGTAGGCTCTTTATTGCTGTTTCAATCTCTTTGATTGCTATTGGTTGATTTAAAATTTCTATATCTTGATTCAGTTTAGGAAGATTATATTTTCTAGAAAGTTGTCAATTTCTTTCTGATTTTCCATTTTTATTGAAGTACAGTTTTTCAAAGTAGTTTCTTATAATTCCCTGTGTTTCTATGCTGTCAGTAGTGATATATCCTTTTTCATCTTTTATCTTTGTAATTTGGGTTGATTCTCTCTTTGTTTTAGTTAGGTTGGCTAGTGGTTTATCTATCTTGTTAATTTTTTCGAGTAACCAGCTTTTGGTTTTGTTGATTTTCTGTATTTTTTTTTATTCTTTACTTCACTGATTTCTGTTCTTTTAATATTTTTCTGTCTTCTAATGGCTTTGGGGTTAGTTTGTTCCTGTTTTTAAAGGGCTTTTAGGTGTGTCATTATGTTATTTATTTGATAATTTTCTGTTTTACTTATGTGAGCACTCACTCAATGGTATAAATTTTCCTCTTAATATTGCTTTCAAAGTGTCCCAGAGGTTTTGATATGTTGTATTTCTATTTTTGTTTGTTTCTAGAAATTTCATTTCACCCCTTACTTCTTCTATGAACCATTCTTCATTTAGTAGTGTGGTTTTCAGTCTTCACATGTTTATGTGGTTTCTCTGAGTCATCTTATAGTTGATTTCTAATTTTAATCCATTATGGTCTGAAAAGACACAGGGAAGTATGTCAAAGTTTTTCAATTTGCTAGTGCTCACTTTGTGGCCCAGGATGTGATCTATTTTGGAGAATGTTCTGTGAGCAACTGAGAAAAATGTGAACTCTGCTGTAGTTGGGTAAATATTCTATATGTAACTAATATATATTCTATATGAAATATTCAATATGTGTCTAAATATTCTATAAGTTAGAATGGACCTATAAAAGGTCGATTCTAAGGGATGTTGAAGTCTCCAAGTATTATTGTATTAGGCTTTATGTGTGACTTAATAATGTCACAAAGAGTTTGTTTTATGAAAGTAGCTGTACCTGTGTTTGGGGCATAAATGTTGATTCTCGTTATGTCCTCTTGCTGGACTTTCTTTGTCTCTTCTAATAAGTGTGGGCTTGAAGTCTAACTTATCTGAGCTGCTAATGAGCTCCATTCTGGATCCCTGGAGGGCATGGTGATTTCAGCCACTGGAAGTTGTAGCCAGTTTTTGTGCAGAAAGAACTGATAAATTACAACCCGTTGATCTGCAGCTGCTTACTTCAAGTCCTCGTTTTCCTTTTCACCTCTGGAGTCAGGTGATATGAGGCAAGATGGTGCTGGTGTGGCACCAAGGTGGGCAGGTTTCTTTTCTGCCCTCTGGTTGGTCTTCTAATCTTTTCCTCTGTCCCTTGTATTTATCATTTTTATTCCTCTACTGATATTTTCTGGCTTTGTTGAGGCAATGGAGTATTTGAGGCAATGGAGATTGGGTGTCAGCAGGACTCATAAGTGTTACTTCTCTTGATCACCATCTTCCCACAATTCAGTTGTAAACTTTTAAAACAAATCTTACAAATGAGAAATCCCACTGCTTAATTTGTTTAAACTCTTTGTTGCTTTTGTAAAGACAATTTCTAATGTATCTTGAGAAACATTTATTTATTTATTTATTTATTTATTTATTTATTCATTTATTTACTTATTATTTTGCAGTACTCAGGAGCATTTACCTCTATGCTATACCTCCAGATTTTTTTAAATTGTTTTTCTTATATGGAAACAGGGTCTCACTCAGTTGCAGAGGACCTCACTAAGTAGATGAGGCTGGCCACAAACCCAATCTTTCTGTCTCAACCTCCCAAGTACTGGGATTATAAGTGGGTGCCACCACACTCATAATCATACTTGGATTTTTATCTTGTCAACTTTATTTTTTTATAATTATTATGGAGGTTCATCATCAATTCACCCATCTCTCTAGTTAGGGAAAGATAAAAAAGAATAATATTCATGAAGTACATTAACAAACATATCAAGTCAATCACTAAACCAAACATAAAAAGGAGGGAGGGAAAGAAAATTGAGTAAGGGCTAATTGGGTGATGTGAGCATGTATGCCTCCTCCATCTTGTACTCCATTAAGATGTATGACTACAATGTGCAAATAAAAGGTTTAAAACATATATCTTTATGTATGTTCTAAGATATAATAAAATATAATATAATTTACAAAAAAACTCTCTGTGCTTAATGAAGTTTAAAAGGCAACAAGTTTTCTGGTCTTATAGCATGGAATTAGACTCTTGAATTACATTGTTAGATCTGTCTCACAACTCAATTGCATAAATAAATTGTATTTGCACAGGTGAGAATGAAGAGAGAAATGTCCTCTACACTTGAATTGGGAATCAGGAAGGATACTTATTCCTGAGAAAATTATATATTTGAAACTCCAAAGAAGTAACTTCACACAGATATGTAAACCAATCAACTTGATTGAATATTTATTGTTTGTATTATCTTAACTGTGGTCCTTTGCATACATTTTCTGATATCTAATTTATTGATAGAAACAAATTGTTACAATGCAGATGGAAGAGTCACCCTAAAGTTCACACTCTTTACAAAAGGCAAAATTATTGCACCAGATGAGGTGAGAAATATGAGTAAATAGGACATTGGAATAAACCTTCAAACCATCTAATAGATAATATAGGGCAAATTTCCAAAATATTCCATCATAGTTGATCTATCAGCTAACTAGAATAAAAAGCTGTATATTATCATCACTCTTCAAAAAAGAACCACCTTAGGACAAATATCCTAACCTTATTTAATTTGAATTCCCATGATTAAGGGATGCATAACTATGTAAATAATTCTAAATATTTGCACTTATATATTATAAATAAAAGTGGCATGTATTATTTCTATGTAGCTTCCTTTTGTTAAATATGAACAAACAAAAGCTAATAAAACACACAATTGATTCTAAAAGCATTATAAACTTGATAGCAAGCAAATACAGATAGTTTAAATATTTGAGTTTTATCATTATTATTTTATGGCTTAATCATTGATTTGACAGAGTAGTCCTTATTTGCATGAAAGCTAGGATAGCAGTATGATTTTCTTACACAGAACTTACTATAACTTTCCCTTCATTGTTTCATTCTGAAAAGCAATCTAGCCTTGAGGAAGAAAAGAACACCTTCCCTAAAGCAGCATGAGTGATTCAAGGCTCCTCAAATTTGTAAACAGGACAAATTGTGTCTTGCAGGCATCCTTCAGCATCTACCCACAGCCTCTTGGCAACTTTGACTCCTCTTGTCCTTTCTTTCCCTCATTATAGCCTGGTTTCACAATTTCATAGTTCAAGAAATACCCAAGCCATCTCAAATTCTGATAATAAGCCAAAAAATAATAAAAGACAAAATAAGGTTATTCTAAAACACTGACATGTGTGTTACAGAGTCAACATTTTAAAGGCAGTAATAAGTAGCTGAATTAAAGGCCCTTCAGGATATGTCAGTAGTTTTGTTCAGTTAGGAAAACTCTCAATAATGCCACTCTTTTTTGTCTCAGAAGACTAATTTCAATCATAGAGATATCAGAAACTGAGGGTCAAGTAAAGCTCTATCTCATAGAGGAGGGAGAAGCATTAGGACCGTGGTGAAATGTTATCATACAAGCAGCTACTCAGTCAACCTCTGACCAGATATAGAGCTATATGAAATCCCTCTGATTCTTTGTGACAAAATAAACCTAAAGTCTATAAATGAGATTTGATTCATAGATATTATTTACTGTTCTTTCAAAAATTACTTAATTTCAACTACGTTTCTAATCCTAGACTAGGGGAATACACAATGAAAAGAAACAGATTGTGCCCTTGCCCTTATATAGTATAAAGTTCAAATAAGAGAGACAGGTATTAAACAATTGCACAACTACTATCTGAGTACAGTTTTGATGTGTTATCAATGGAAAGTATAGGCACAATGCAAGAATACAGTAAAGTAATTTGTCATTGTCAAGAACAGCAGGGAAAGTTTGAGTAAGTAATAATTGGGCTTAGCCATGAATAATGAGCAGCAATAATCTAGAGGAAGATGGTAGGAAAATGTGCTTCAAGTAATGGGAAATACACATGCAGAGGCCCTGTGATTTGTGCCATGGCATACTACACAAAAAAATAAAAATGTAGTATTTAGAACACAACTGTTAAAGTAGGCATTAAGAAGCCTTATAAGATCAAAAGCTGGAGACATAGCAGGGCTCTACAGCAAAGCAATTAGACAGAGCTCTGAGTCTACTGAGATTATTTTAAATACTGGTAGGAAGCAAAGGGAAGTCTGAAAAACATACTGAGTTTGGTGATTATTCAGTTTTTTTTCATTTTAGGAATAACACTGTGGCTGCTGTAACATCTGTATCCTCTGTTTCAAAAACTTGCTGGCATATATTAGAAAGAAATAGAAGTATTATACACATAGAGACCTATACACTTTATAAGCAAGACTCTTCCGAGGGGTGACTCCTCTACTTATGCTGTGTCTTTTGTACCCAGGAAATTTGAGAGATCTATTAATAAAATTCTCCATGACAAATATCTGAATCCTTAATATAACAACCCTGCCAAGATGATTCTAAATCTATTTGACCGTTCCAAGAGCAAGATATTTACAAAATCAACAAACAACTTTGCACTTTATCTTTGGAAAGACTTCATCATTTAGAAAAGGCTTTAAAATCAATCGTATGTCCCTTCCATCAACTAGTGCTTATGATATTATATTAAGATCAAATTAGGGAAAACTTTCCAGGTGGCCATGTAGGTAGAATAGGCAGGGAAAGTGTTGTCAGGGTTTTCTGGAGAAGAGAAAACTAGGTCCCCAGGCATGTGATCTTTGGGAAATGAAGGACTGGAATCATCAAGAAATTAACTCATTTTCCTGTGTTTTATAGCACTAGTCATTTATGTTATTCAACATTGTATAAATTATTTTTTTTCTTGTTGGTTGGTACTGAGAATTGAAGGCAAGAAAATTCTACCTCTGAACTACACCCCAGCCCTTCTTTTTTTTTTTTGAAACAGGATCTCATTAATTTACTGAGAGTTGCCTCAAACCCCAGATCTTCCCATTTCAACCTCCCAAGTACTGGGATACTAATAGTTAACTTTTTAAGTCTTGTGTGTTTATGTATTTTACGTTATATATAAATCATATACACATATATGTAACTTTAGCTTTAACTCTTAGTATATATTTTTCTCCATGCGTTTACCATTTTGCTTGTTTGTTTGTTTGTTTGTTTGTTTGTTTTGTGTGCTTGTGGTCCTGGGATTAAACCCAGGGCTTCAGGCATGCTAGGCATGGGCTCTACTACTTAGCTATGTCGCTGGTCCCATGCATTTATTTTTAATCTATCTGTGTCTTTACTTTTAAATTGATTTTTTTTGTAACACATACCTAAATATTTTAATTTTATTTAGGTAAAAATACTTAACATGAGAGCATGTCTTTTTATTGGAGTTTTTAGAACATTCATATTAAAAGTGATTAATGATATAATTGCATTTATATGAATATACTTGTAATGGTTATTAACTTGTGATTTTCTAAGTTTTTTTTTAGTGTTTTACTGTCTTTTCTGGTTTAAATTGAGCACTTTATATAAATTAACTTTGTTTCTTCTCTTAGCATATTAGCATACCATTATATTTTGAAACAGTTATTTGGTATTTGCCTAAAAGTTTTTTTTTTTTTTAATTTGCAACCAATCTAGGTTCACTGTCATATAGCACTTACTGTATAATACAGGCTTTATGGACTCAGCTCAGAGTACTCCCATTTACTCTACTGACCCTTACAACATCGCTCTTACTTGTTTCACTTACCCAGAAGGTGTAAACTAACACAAGAATCAGAGAAAGAAAAGGTTTTATTTTACCATAATTTATTCCTTCTCTGGCATCCTTCCTGTCTTTGTGTCTTTGTGCAGATAGGAGTTTCTGATTTGTCTTTTTTTTTTTTTTTCCATCTCTTGAGGAACTTCTCTTAACATTTCTTGCAAGGCAGATCTACTGACAACAGAGTCCCTCGATTTTTGTTTGGCCAAGAAAGTCTTTGTTTATACATTACTTTAAAAGGCATATTTAACTGGTTCTCAGATTTTGAGTTGGAGATATATTTCTTCCAAAACTTTAAATATTTTTTTCCATACTCCTCTTGATAGTGTGGTTTCTAAAGACAAGTTCCCCTAGAGGAAAAGTTTCCCTTTTCTCTGGCTTCTTTCAAATATTTCTCTTTGTTTTTGATTTTCTGAAGATATGCTTAAACATAGATTTCATTGGATTTGTCTTGACATGGTATTCTTCAAGTATCCTGGATCTGTGTTTTGATTCTATTGTTAGTTTTAGAAAATTCTCAGCCATTATTACTTCAAATATTTTTTCTGTTCCTTTCTTTATTTCTCCTCCCTCTGGCCTTCCTTTTTGTAATTGTTCCACAGTTCTTGGATATTCTATGCCATTTTTTATTCTTTTTACTCTTTGCACTTTGAGAAGCATCTTTTAACATATCTGCTTTTATCAGATGTGGCCAGTCTACCTATGAGCTCATCAAAGCTGTTCTTCATTTCTGTTTCATTTCTTATTTCCTTTGGTCTTGTTATGCTTCTGCACTTTTGGGTTTTCAATGCTTACTATTTCTTTTGTACTCTTAGAGTATTAGCCTCTCTGTTCACATTGCCCATCTGTCCTTTCTTGTTCAATTTTCCCACTATAATTTTAATCATAGCTATTTTAAATCCTAAATTCTAAAATTTCTGCCATATCTTAATCTAGTTCTGATGTTTTCTCTGTCTCTTCAAACTGCGCTTGCTTTAGCTGTAGATATTGAAGGCTAACAATTCCCAGAGCATCCTTCATTTTGTCTTTCATATCATCTTTATATTTCTCTAGAGATATTAAGTTTGGGTATTAAAAGTTTTTAATATCTAATAGTTACTGAAGTGGGGGACCACAACATTTATTTCTTTTATAACCAAATGTAAATGAGCCCTATACTTTACTGCACATTATGCCTTTCCTTCTAAGGTACAAACTCTCAAGCTTTAAAAGTTGAGGAGATACTTTTTACAAACACCATAGATCTTTTATAACTGTTATTTGATGTCTTAAAATTTGTTGTACTTTCTTTCCCCACAAAGATGTAAATAAGACTGGATAGTGAAATTTGCCCTTTTTATATGAGCTACCAGAATTTTCCAGAAAATTAATAATTTCCATGGTTATGCTTCTAAAAATATCTTGTGAAAAATTCTTAACAACAATAAGATAAATTATTTTATTCAAATGAGATCACCAATTAGAGCCTTTCTAAGTAGTTCACATTCTGACTAAGAAAACCTAATAGTGCTCTTTAAGAATATAAGTTAATGGTCACTACTAAAAATATTAAAACCTATTTTTTTCTGAACTTAGCATATCAGAGAAAAAATTCTCTTTCTGCTCTCACATATTAAATTGTCAATTATTTGCCCTTAACACCCCAGAGCACATAATGGAAAAAACTGGGTAATTTCAAGCAAACCCAGAGAGCAGCAAGATGCTAACTTCCCCCTGAGTGCTTTAAGTGGTCACCAGGGGTCTGCTGTGTTTAGTTCAGACCACACACTCTGTTGGGAAGATAGTTCTTTTATTACCACATTCACTTTCAGATCACTCACCTGTAGGGTCTCTAGTACTATGAACAAAGAGAAGTTTTCACCTGTGAATTCAGGTCTTATGGAATTTGAGTAAATGTGCCATTAAGGAAAAAAACATCCTTTTCCTATTGTCAGATTGGTTTTAGTGGCAAAGAATTATTTTCAAAATATTTACAAAATCTCTTCTAGCCAATAATTTATCAATTTGATTTACATTGAACAGTTCTAAAGATCTCCAATTTTTATCACATTGTATGTTTGCTTTGAGTACATTTAATGATTTTTGAATCCATATTTTTTCATTCTAAATTTTACCCATTATCTTTTCCTTTGGGCTATTTTTTTAATAGTACCTCACGCAATAGCCTTTTGGAAAATGGTTATTTGTTATAGCAAACAGTCATTAGCACAATGAATCTCTTTTTCAAGGCAAGAAACCCATTCTCTTTATGGCATTTCAAGCCACATGGCTTATTTTATGCCATTCTGTTTTGGACCTGGGAATCTGTGATACCAGTGGGTGAATTTGCAATTACTTATCATAGGCTCTTTCTCTTGTTTGTATTTTAAACCTACTCAAAGTCTGATCACTCCTTTGGCCACTTTATATCCAGTACCAGATAGTCAAGAAAATTACAACAGGAAGATAAGACCATGTGAGATGCCTCTCTTAATCTTCCTGCTTTAGAAGCCTCATTTCTATCTGATAGCAGGATTTTTTCTCATGTACATCTAGATTTTTTTGTCCATCAAAACTCCCTTTTTTGTGTCTCCTTTCAAAAACCTGATCTCCTCTTTAGAATGTGGATTAGTGTTCAGTTAATTAAAAAATTAATCTCAGTTTAGCTGGCAATATTTTTTGGTCAGCATCAACCTGAGAGCTGTGCAGAACATAGATGTTTTATACATGGCTTCAAATAAATCTTCCCATGTACAAATGTAGCTATAAATCACTTAAAATTAATAAAGAGGCCAAATTCAATATTTATAAAGACAGAGGAATGAGCTGCCTCTATTTGGGATTGGTATACAGAAAAGACAGACCATTTCTAAGCCAGTGCTGCTAAAATATGATCATTAAAAAGACAAAAGAAATATCTAGAAATTTAGTGGAAATGAAGAGCTGAGACCCCACTTGGGAGCTACTAAATCAGAACATCAGAAGATAGGATCCCAAATTCTAAAAATTCTGAAAAAAATTTTGTGCAGGATATAGTGAGAAACTTAATTTTCAGCTATAGTTCCAACTTCTCTGTCCCTTTCATGGGGATTGCTATTTGGCATAGTATCAAGTCTGATAACATGGAAGAAGATCATATTATCTTCTGTACTACATGGTTATAGTATTCATTATCTTTATTTATCAGATTGGTTAGACTTATCTGATTGGTTGGTTTATAGTTTTTATCATCTACACTTGTCTGATTGGTTAGTCTAACCAATTTAGTAATCTGTCCTAGATTCCTGCATATGGAGGGATCTCATGGTTAATTTCCTTCCACACCTATGTTTCTATGATTTTTCAACCTGGAATGTGAATGATATCCATCTACATCTGTAAGAATTATATTCATCTTTCAAGTAAAATCTAAACACTCACTTCTTCCTTGTTTCTTTCCTGAAATACCTAGAAGCCACACAGAAAATCTTTTTCTATACTCTTATATCATTCACAACTCTCTCATAATTGTTGCCATATTATGCTATGTATAACAATTAAATGTTCCTAACAAATGGAATCTAAAGTAGAACTTTATAGGCTAATAGTTAATTAGAGAGTATAATCATGAAGAAGCACTAGTAGGGGAAAGGGAGGAAGCCATGAAGATAGAATAAAACTCCAGTGGGAGTATGCCTGGTATTAAGTATAACTAAATAGATATTCTTAATACTCATGAAGTCTATGTGGATAACTGCTTTCTAGTCCACTCTGTGCTAAGTGAAGAAGAAAAAAACCAATTATTTGCTGGCTTTTACTCCCTGCTGCTTAAGCTTTAGCATAAACAGGAAAGCCTGGAATGGTAGATGAGAAGGGTGTTATGAGGACAGGGATACAAGTACTGTCAACTTCTGTCCAATATGAGGCCCATTCACAGTTGACCAACTTTGTGTCAGCTGGAAATCAAAGAGGACAAGGACCCCAGAAAGAGGCCATGCTGAGAGGATCTCAAGTTATATATAAAGGTATCAGTTAGAAATTGTGGGTGTTTATGACCTATCTACTTTCACTGTGCAGCTCAAGATATAGAATAGTACTTGTTACATAATGAATATTAAAAAGATATTTGTTGGGTGATTGAATTCTACCATATCCCAAGGAAAGTATTTAAGAAGAAAAGCACATGGCTTTGTCCATACACATAATTCAAAAAATCCATTAATATTAATTATCAGAAAGAGTATAGATGGCATCTATGACCCAGTCAGTTTTTCCCAGCTATTAAATGGGAATAACTATAGAGTAGTGAAATTCACTAGGACACAAATTTGAAAGTCCCTAGTTAAATGTGCAGGACACTTTACTTAGCCTTAGTCTCTGCATATTCCTTATCTCTCAAAAGTAATCAGACATTATAAACTCTATTTATATGGTGTTTTCTTAATAGAAATTAACATGTGACTCCAAAATTGTACTGGGCATCAATATCTAACTGGAAGAAATGAAAAGAGGAACTAAATGACAGCAGGAAAGTTTTTGAACATATGAAACATATCTACCCATATTTCCTTGGTCAAAACACAGTCACATGACCAAGATTAGCAAGAAAGTATAGGGAATATACTTTCACCATGTATTAGCTTTTCATCACTGTGACAACAATATCTGAGGAAAACAACTTAAAGGAGGAATGATTTCTTTTGGTTCATTTTCAGAAGTTTCCATTCACAGGCAGTGGGCTCATTATTTCTGGGCCTACAGTGAAGCAAAACATCATAATGGAGCAAAAATACTCAAATTTTGGTAACCAAGAAAGTAGAGAAAGAGAGAAAGCAAATACAAAGGTCCAGAGACTAGATATAGTCCCCAAAACACATCCCCCCAAACCAGCACCCTTAAACTATGTCACAGTTCCAACAGTTTCAACCAGTTCTCAATGGTGCAATCAGCTATGAATCCATTAGTGGGTTTATCAACTGGTGAGATAAGATCCCTAACGTTCCAGTTGCCTCAAATTTGACCATCCAGGTTTTGGGAACCAGGGTTTTCACACATGAATCTTTGGGGGAACATTTCATACTCAAACCATTATACCATACCCACAGATGGAAAGGAAGAGTGCTTAGTGCTTAGCTCATCTCTACCACTAGAATACTAGGTTTTATATTACAGGCCTCTTCTGTTTGTTGCATTTGCTGGAGACATTTTTACGTAGTCATTCCATGTGATTTCTGATATAATTCTCTCTACCTGGAGAAAGGTGAGGGGGAATCTCAGTATAAGTTTACACTGCATGGATGTTGTATCAGGATAAGATATGATAAATTGCCTGTTAATTCTTTTCAGATTTTATGCACAATGTAAAGGAGTAGTTGCTGTGATGCTAGCATTCTTCACTATCACACTTCTCTTAGTAGTAAAAATATTATTTATATATGTCCAGCTATCTTCATTGAGCTGACTGTGAAAGCTGACCATCGTGTCCTGGTCAATCTACAAAAGGAATTGATCGTTGTGACAATCCATCAGTTCCGATAATGCTGGTTTTGGTGCATTTTCGGTACCTGTTTTGATATATTTATAGCATCTTATTTTTAAGAGTATCATAATAAAACCTTTTTTCTACTTACAACATCAGCTGGTGGTGCCAACTAAGTCAAATGATGGGATGGCAAATCAATTCTTGTTACTTTTGGTTAAGGAATATGATGTAAAACACCATGATTTAGATGGAATTGAGCTTTTCCACTTGATAATGTTTGATTAAAAGAAATCACAACTTCATTTTGTGTCAGGTGAACTTATTTGTAAATGATTATTTTTCTGACATTCAACATGTAGAACCAAAACAACTACATTTATACTTATTGTTGTTTAATTGTTTTAAATTAGAAAACGTGTAAGTAATTACACAGGGATTTCTAAATCAATTAATATTATGTACAAAGAGATTAAGAATTGATTCTCTCTACAGCTTCTTACAAATAAGTGCAAGTTCAATTAACAAGAATTTAGTTTTGAGAATTAAACTCTTTCAGATATGTAGCTTTTAAAGCTTTGGTATTCTGATATTATGAATTCTGTGTAAGTTCTAGTTTCATTTTCTTAAAAGTAGTCCCTCATTTTTCCAAAAATCTCTTCAAAACTTGTCATTGGAAATTTTATGTATTTAGTTCACAAATTGGTTTACAGCTCAGTAATGCAGACACCTTACAGGCATTGATTACATAAATGCACATTTTAAATTCTTTCTTTTAAATTTTTTTTTTGTCATACTGGAGATGAAATATAGGGGCATTCTACCTCTGAGCCAAATCCCCAACTTTATTCTGTTCTCTTAGTTTTTGAACTAGAGTCTTACTAAGCTGCTGATGGCCTTGCTAAATTCCTGAGGCTGGCTGTGAACCTGCAGTCCTCCTGTCTCAGCTTCCCAAGTACTGGGATTACAAGCCTATACCACCATGCCTGGCCCACACATTTTAAATTCTAAATTCATGTTTCTTTTCAGGTTCTGTGTTTTCATGTAGAAGACTAACTGGAGGAAAAATTCTCTACATATATTTCAGTAATAAAATATATACTTTTATTGGTGTAATCATACATCATGATCAAGTACAGAGGGATGAGAGACATACATGTACACAGCACTCAGTGAGATGCCCCCCGAGCTGCCCCACTCCCTCATCTACCCATCACCCTCCCCATGCCAGACATTAAAGTTGGTATTGATAATTTTGTGTTTGTGCATCATTTCTGTTGAAGTGTTTCTTTCATTGAATCTCTCCCCTCTCCCTCATCCTCTCCTAGACCACCTCCCTGGCTCCACTGGAATTTCTCCCTCATAACCTGAAGTCCCTCTGTATCCTGATTATACCCTAGATTTCCACATATGAGAAAAAACATATGACCCTTTACTTCCTGTGACTGGATAATATTGCTTAACATAATGTTCTCCAGGTCCATATATTTTCCTGCAAATGACACTTTTTTTTTCATTGTGGATAAGTAGAATCCTATTGTGTGTGTATCCCATAATATATATATATATATATATATATATATATATATATATATGAATCATGGTTTTCTATTTTGGGGGATTTCTTCTCTCTTCTCACACAGACTCTTCCTCCATAACATTTGTCATCCTATAATCTATAATCACCTCAACAAGCTGAATTAAAATAGAAAGAAATCTGGATAGATTCCTAATGGCAGAAGGAGAATTCCTGTTCTCTCTCTCTCTCTCTCTCTCTCTCTCTCTCTCTCTCTCTCTCTCTCTCTCTCTCTCTCACACACACACACACACACACACACACACACACACACACATTCTACTTTTCTAGTTACCAGGAATTCCTATTTATTTATTTTAGTGTCAGACACACAAACATATGATGACATGGGAACATCTGACATAGAGAAACTTTAAAATGACATATAGGAAACAAATTATTCTACCTTTAAATCTTGCCTTAAATCTTGTTTGCTTAATGAATTTAGTATCTGCAATTTTATATGATGTTAACATCTATACTATATATTATAAAATAACAGCCAGAGTATGCACATATCATATACTTTTCTTCTTAAAAGGGATTATTTAATAAGTGATCTTTTAGTAGTAATTAAATGGAGTAGTTAAACCAAATCAATTTTTATGATTGTTTCAGTTTCCATAAACTCTTGGATCAATTTTTTCCTAATGTAAAACTACTGTAGGAATATTACTACATTCTTATAATATTCACAGAATGATAAACTTATTTAACAGATTATAGTTTATACTAATTCATTGTAAAATATCATAGAACATTTTCTTTTTTAATAGCCATTTAAAAATTATTAGAAAATGTAATATATCTGGAACACTTTCTGACATATTAATGTATTGTTGAAGGCAGCATAAAGACATGAATTCTTTGCAGCCTCAAATATATTTTGTTTAGAAAAAGTGCCCGTACTGTGAAGAAATTGTTCTTACACCACTGCCTCTAGCTTCCATTCCCCATAGCATCAACATCAAGTACAGGTTCTATTTTTACTCCCCTGTGGCCTTTGTGTTTTTTTAGGAAAAATATAAAAATTTATCTTGGGAAACATGTTTTATTTCAGGTGCTAAAATAAAAGTAAATGCAATTTTTTTAGTACTAATGTTTTTAGTTAAGTTTTAATTTGAAAACATACTAACAATCCTCAATAATGTACACACTCACAAAATCTAATACTTCATGCTATAACTAGAGGTCATCAAGAGAAGAATTTTTGATTAAAAGTAAATTAATTCATCTACTAATCACAAATGCTCATGAAACTTGTTAAAATCAAGGTTCTCTGTCCAACAAAAGACTGCTAGAATTTAAATATTTAATCCCATATTCAAGGAAATTAAGGCTATTGAAAAAAAGACATATAAAATAAACTATGGATCATCATGTGTAGTCATTATGACTACAAATGGAGATATGTTCAAAGACATGAAATGATAATGGAGGAAAAGCATATAGCCTGCCTTGTGGTTATAACTTTCAGAAGTCCCGCAGCTGGACAAGTCCATGTAAAGGTTAGACAGTGTTGTAGGCAAATGGAACAGACGATATAAATGGAAGAGCGATCGAGATAAATATAAGCAACACAGGTTAGCTCAACTACGCTAGAGTCATGAAGTACCAAAAGGGGAGAGAGTAGGGGTGCTGTGGACTGATGCTATGGAAAGGATGCAAATGGATCGAGTTCCTGAAGGGGCCCACATTTAAAGACCTTGATTCCATGGATGGTAAGTTCTTGAAGAGCTGTGAATATAGATCACATAAGGTATAAATGCACATGTGCGCCATAAAAAATATCATCTTGGATGCAGTGAAGAGAATGGGTGGTGCTTTGTAAAAGAGGCAAAACAATAAAGATGAGTCACCTAGAGGCTGTTGGCTTTCCAGGAGCAGGAGGAGAAAGGTGTTTACAAGAAGTGCTGGAGGACTGCTTAGATGTGGTAGAAAACAAAAGTGAGGACATGAAATGGGCCCTAGGTTTATTAGTGGTGGTTCCTCTATCTAATTTTCTCTTCCCTCTCATTTTGTGCTTTTATTCTAGGTTATATATTACCTCTCTTCTCTTCTAGCTTTCTTAGCCACAAGGAAAAATATATATGAAAGGCTGAATTTAATGTTTGACTTATGTTCAAACAGTTATGTTGCAAGGAACAAGTTTTAAAACCTCCAATCCAAATTTTCTAATGTAGTTTAAAGGGGATGATGCCTACTCATGGTAGGGTGTTGAGAAAACTAAAGGAAACATAAGTGTGAAGTACTAGAAACATTGTGTTACAAATGGTAAGCATGATATATAAGAGTTATTAGTGCCACCAAAGAGTTTACAGAGGAATAAGAGTATCTCAGGGTGGTGGAATTTCAGATGATTTTTTTCTTAATTTGTATTAATTTTATTAGTTTTAATATATACATACATATGCATATATACAATATATTATATATACATACACACACATATATATATAATATATTGCATTATTTCTATGATTAAGAAAAACAAGAGTATATTTATGAGGTACAACACCAAGACTTGAGCAAGGCCATATTAAAGACAAGAAGGACATTTTAGTGATTCAGGATATATAGACATAGTTATCATTATTACTGCCATAAATATTACTAGGAAAGTCAAATAATTAGGCAAAATTTAATTCACTATACTCATGAATAATGTAAATTGGCATCCTTATGAAAGAATACCTTTCCTTTTTTATTTTGAGATTAACATTTGTTTAAGTTTGTTCAAATTGAATGACATATTATACTTCTCCAATAGTGAAACCACTTGTAAAAACAAAAGTGTAATAGGTTAATTTGAACCAGTTTTCTATTTCCCAAGGGTACTTTTATTATGTTTTTATTTCTTATAATAATATGATTACAGAAAACAATCTGTGTTAACCAAATTAATGGTACTCATAAAAATTGTTAATTTGATGATGCGCTGATTTTATTATTGATGTGTTTTAATAAAATACTCTCCAATGGTTAGTAACAAACAGCCCATAATTTTATAAAAATAGTGTAGTTTCAGAAAATATAGTGTCATTTTCTTTTAATTTCAAATCAGCTAGTATTCTTTCCTCAATCATAGAGTTTTGTGGAATTCATATTTTAAGTATGTTTGGAATATAACAAAAAATTATTGACTTGTTGCCTATAGTAAGCCATATCAATAAATGTCAAAAAAATTTGAAATTTTTTGTCTTATATTTTTATTGTGCTTCCTACATGAAGAATAGTCTTCATATTAAAAAAAAAAAACAGAAAATAAGCATTAATAAGAAGGAAAGAAGCCGAGCATGGTGGCGTACACTTGTAATACCAGCATTCAGGAGGCTGAGACCAGTAGATCACGGTTCACGGACAGCCTCAGCTACTTAGTGAGGCCCTCTGCACCTCAGTGAGACCAGGTTTCAAAATAAAGAGTAAAAAATAGGGCAGGGGGTGTAGCTCAGAGGTTGCATACCCCTGGGTTCCATCCCCAGACCCGCAAAAAAAAAAAAAAAGAAGGAAGGAAAAAGGAACAGGCTTTTGGACTAAAAAGTAATCTCTGACCATTACAAATAGTATTGTGGTAAATTATTGAGGTTGCTAGGAGATTCAAAAATATGATAGCTAAACCACTACTAAAAACTCTCTAAGAAAAATGTAGAACAGAAAAATCTCTATAAACTTCTATAAATCTTAATAATTGACAAACATAATAGGATTTTCCACTAGGAAATTAAAATAAACAGTACACATTTTTTTAACAAAATTGTGTTAAAAGGATGTTTATTTACACTCAGAAGAGAAACTTGCATAGATTCATTAAAGCCAAGGTACTGCCTACTAGTCTTTTTTTTTCACTTTTTAGAATAAGATAAAAGTAATTCAGGAAAATTTAAAAAATACAATCACATATAATTTCTACATATGAACATGAAATTATAAAAACTATTGCTATATCTTTATGAAAAATATCAAATATGTTCTTTGCAGTAATATAGTTTTGAATGTTTATGTAGATTTTAATAATAATAATAATAAAGATAATGAATGAGTCTTAATATGAAAATACAAAAACTTTATCTCTGAATCAATCCTATTCAATAGTTTATTCTTTAAAATTTATAGAGTCACTGGTGTGGTGGTGCACACTTGTAATACAAGCATTGGATAGCAGTTCACAGACAGCCTCAGCTACCAAGTTAGGTCCTTTGCAACCAGTGAGACCCTGTTTAAAAAATAAGGAATAAAAAATAGAGCTGAGGATGCAGCTCAGAGGTAGTATGTCCCTGAATTCCATCCCCAGTACTGCAAAACATTATATATATATATATATATATATATATATATATATATATATATATATTCAACTCATGATGGATTAAAGACATGGATATTGGTCTTTAAGATCAGAAATTTTCCAATTACTAGAAGAAAAGAAAGAAGCAACCTCTGACCTATAGACACTGGTGAAGACTTCCTCAATAAGACCCCCCAAAGCATAGAAAATAAAAATGAGAATCAATAAATAGGATAGCATCAAATTAAAGTTCCTGACAAACAAAGGAAACAATCAATAGTCTGAAAAATAAAGTATACAGAATGGGAGAAAATATTTTCCATCTACTACTCTAAATATACAAAGAACTTAAAAACTTCAGCAACAAAATACCTCCAAATAACCCAATCACAAAAGGCAATTGGCTGGGTATGGTGGCATATGCCCATTATCCTAGAACTTGGGAGGCTGAGACCGATGAATGAAGGTGTAAGTACAGCCTCAGAAATTTATCAAAATTCTTAGCAACTTAGTGAGACCCTGTTTCAAAACAAAACAAAAAATAATTTCTTTTAATGAGCAGAAACTTTTTTATATTTATGTCATCCCCCTTGTTAATTCTTGTTTTGATATCCTGCACTTTGGAGGTCTTATTGAGAAAGTTACTACCTGTGCCTATATGTGGGAGTGTCGAACCTATGCCCTCTTCTAATAGCTTTTCAGTCTGGTCTGATTTCCAGGTCTTTGATCCATCTTAAGTTGATTCCTATGCATGGTGAGAGGTAAGGATTTAGTTCCATATTTCTACAAATGAATAGCCAGTTTGCCCAGCAAAATTTGTTGAAAAAGCTGTCTTTTCTCCAGGAACATATGTTTTCTCTAATCTGCTCAAACTAGGGAGTATTAGGGATACCAGAGGGCTCCAGATAATGGAGGCTAAATCTCAGGGAGCCAAGAAGGAAGGCTGAGGTTTATTAATAGAAAAGCTACATTTGACTATGTGTAAACATGTGAATATAACATTGTTAACCTGGACACTCAGTATTGGGAGGGAGGGAAAAAGGAAGCGGGGTCAGTGTGGACACCAAGTACTGTGTGAATGTATGCCATTGTCAACATGATCCACATTATGATGTGAGAATATAGTGTAGCAATTAAAAAATAAAATTGAAAGTGCTAAGAATATAGCTCAAAGGTAAAATGCCCCTGGGTTCAATATCCAGCAACACACACACACACACACACACACACACACACACACACACAAACACACACACACATGAACTAAAAGAAGAAATAAATATGAATATGGACAATATGTGAGAAAATGTTCAACATCATTAGCCATCAGAGGAATGCAAATCAAAATTATACTGAGATTCCATTCAAGATCAGTTAGAATGACAATAATTAAGAATACACACGATAAAAAATGTTGATGAGAGCCGGGCATGGTGGTGCATGCTTGTAATCTCAGCATTTGGGAGGTTAAGACAAGAGGATCATGGTTCGTGGACAGCCTCACCTACTTAAAGAGGCCCTTTGCAACTCAGTGAGACCCTGTTTCAAAAATAAAGAGGAAAATAATAGGGTTGTGAGCATCACTCAGAGGTAAAATGTCTCTGGGTTCCATCCACAGTACCACAAAATATAAAAAGAAGAAAACATTGGTGTGGATGTGGGAAAATAGTAAATCTTCTACAATGTTGATGAGAGTATAAATTAGTACAATAACTATGGAGGTCAATATGAAGTTCCTGCAAAAGACTAGAAATAGAATTATCATTTGTCCAGCTATCCCACTCCTCAGTATCTCTCCAAAATAATTAAAATTAAAAAAACTACAGCCATGTGTGCATATCCAGGTTTATAGCAGCACAATTCCCAATAGCCAAATTATGGAACCAACCTAGATGTCCACCAGCATATGAATGTATCAAGAAAATGTGGTGTGTACACACAATGGAATTTTACACAACTGGAAAGAAAAACATCAACCTAGAGAATAGTATGCTAAGTGAGATCAGCCAGTCTCAAAAGTCAAGGGTCATATGTTTTGTCTCATATGTGGATGCTGAAGAAGAAACAGGAAACAAAAGGAACTTCAGTGACATGAGCAGAGTGACCAGCAGAACAGTGAAAGCACACTGAGTAAGGGAGGTGCAGGGGAGAAAAGGAGAACTGATGAAGGAAACGGTTTAAATAATTCTATGACCACATAGGAAGGTATCACTAACAATCTCATTAATACTAATACATATGGGGAAGGGGTAAGTAGAGTGGGGCAGAATCTGGAGGGAATCACAACAAGTGCTGTGTGCATATATGTTTGTATCACATTAAAACTCACTATGAAGCCGCGCATGGTGGCGCACGCTTGTAATCCCCGCGCTTGGGAGGCTGAGAGAGGAGATTGCACAGGTTTGAAGCCAGCCTCAGCTACTGAGTGAGGCTCTCAGCAACTTAGTGAGACCCTGTTTCCAAATAAAATAAAATAGTCCTGGGAGTGTAGCCCAGAGGTTGAAAGCCCTAGGGTTCCATCTCCAGTACAAAAAATAAAATAAAATAACTCACTATGACATATAATTACAACACACCAATAAAATTAAATGTATCTATAAATTTGTATCAAAGTGATATGCATATATTTATAACTCTCATGGTAAAAAGTGACTTATGCTTAAAGGTAATACTTCCTATTCCTTCTTCTCTTCCTCAATCACACTCTCTAGAAACAATTATTATGGTTTAGTCATCTCCATCTTTCTAGATGATATATCCATATTACCATTTTAGTTGCCTCCATTTTTCTAAGTGATGTATACACAGTATCATTAGTTGTCTCCATTTTTTATCTTATATATTTATATATTCATTTCTTGGTATATTAACTTTATACATTTATTACTATGGCTTTGAAGATTTATCTTACTTAATAATCTGCTTCATTCCCACTTCACAATAAAGTTATAGCACCACATTTCTTTTCATATCTTAAAAGAAAATAATTTAAGGCAGGAATTGATAAACTATGGCCTACTGGTCACATCTAGCTTGCTACCTTTTCTTTGAAAATGAAGGTTTTTTGGAACACAGATATAGCCATTTGTTTAAAATTGCCTCTGATTGCTTAAGTAGTGTAACAGAAACCAGGCTACCAATGATGTCTAAAATATTTATTACCAGGCCCTCAAAAAAAAAAGTTGCCAACCTCTGGTTTAAATTTTATTTTTGAGCCACGAACAATGGTACACACTTGCAATCCCAGCACTTGGGAGGCTGAGACAGGTAGATTGAAGTTTAACAGCCAGCCTCAGCAACCTCGTTGAGCCCCTATGCAACTGAGCGAGAGCCTAGTTCAAAATAAAAAAATAAAAAAATAAAATAAAATAAAATAAAATAGGGCTGGGAGTATGATTTAGAGGTAGAATGAGTCTGGGTTCAATTCCCAGTACCCGTCTTCACACACACACACACACACACACACACACACACACTTTATTTTTTGTCATTTTCATTTTCAACCACAGGTAGTGTTTACTGAGTCCCTTTATAGCTAAACAAGTTAATAATCTCTCCTACACCTCTAATTCTTCTACCCACCAAATGAGAAATGCCTAGTGGTCAAATTTTAGCAACAAATAGTAGGATATTAAATTATAATCCAATGTAGAAAATGCAATGTCTGTTAATGCAAGCTGCTATGATTGAAAGTCAAATGGGAGAGAAGTGATAAATCTTCCATATAGGATTCTCAGGAATATGAAGCTTCTTTGTTTATTCTTTTGTTGCCTGTGCCTTTGGAATCATATCCAAGAAATCACTGCCAATTTCAATGTTGTGAAGTTTTATGAACCTGGTTTTCTTCTAAAACTTTATAGTCTTAAGATTTACATTTATATCTTTTATCTATTTTGAGTTAATATTTGTATATGGTGTTAGGTAAGGGTCCAATTTTATTCTTTTTCATGTAGTTATTATTTTCCAACAATATTTACTGAAAAGATTATTATTTCCTTCACCAACTGTTCTTGGAAACCTTGTCAAAAATAACTTGACCATATATAGTAGAAAAAAACATATCAAAGTTAATCAGGAAACCAAGCATGGGAAGGAGGGAGGGGGAGGAATGGTTAGGGATTAGGTAGGGGCTGATTGGGTGATGTGTGCGTGTATATCTCCACAAGTTTTTTTTTTATCCCATTAAGATGTATGACTACAGTGCACCAATTAAAATTTAACAAAAAGATGTTCCTGCTCACTCCTTAAGTAGGGACTTTTCTTGTGACTTACTTATAAAAAGTATAGAACAGAAAGGAGAGAGACAAAATAACACTGCAGCAGAGACACCTAGAAACCCACATGAGGTTCATACCAATAGGAGTAAGCTGTGTTCCTTACACGGAGAAGGGCACTTCACCTCTGAAGTAAGTCATCCATTCCAAACAAAACTCTCCTTGCACTATGAAAACAACATCAGCTAAACTCAAGTCCAAAGACAGTCTACAAAATACCTGGGCAATAATTCTCAACAGGGAAAAACAAATGAAACCTGAATAAAGAGGGGGGTTTAGTTAATAATAGTATATTGCTATTGGTGATGAATTATGACAAATGTGTTAAATAAATTTCAGATGTTAACAATGAGGGGAGGATACAGAGTATGTAGGGATTTTATATAATCTTTGCAACCTTTCTGTAAATTTTTCAACTGATCATATTTTTAAATGATTCATATAAACACAAACATTATACAAATCAATAGGGTACCATGTGATGTTTTGATGCATGTATATACTATGTTACTATGTTAAACATATCTATGTCCACAGACATTTTTAACTTTATGGAAAAAAGTATTCAAACATTTTTCTAGGTTTTATTTTAGAGGTACAGTACATAACTGGTATTATAATCATTTTACTGCACAATAGCTCACTAGAAGTTCCTACCGTTATCCATTTGCAGCTTAGAATGAAATGATCAGCCTTTCCTCTTCCTTCTTTATTCTCAACTTCCCTGAATCTCTCCTAACCAAATTCTTAAATAAAATGTTTATTAGAAATAAAATGAATCACCGGGCATGGCTGGTTGTAATCCCCGCGCTTATGAGGTGGAGACAGGAGGATCACACAGGTTCGAAGCCAGCCGCACTGGCTTAAGAGACCCTGTTTCCAAATAAAAAAAATATAAAATAGGTCTGGGAGTGTAGCCCGAAGGTAGAAGGGCTTCCAGAAACCCCAGTACCACAAAAAGAAAGAAAGAAAGAAAGAAAGAAAGAAAGAAAGAAAGAAAGAAAGAAAGAAAGAAAGAAAGAAAATGAATCTAATTTTTGCCTTTTCCCCCCCTTGAGATCTGTGCCTTAGAAGCCCTAATTAAACATGGGAGTTGTCTAGAACACACAGATAGCGATGTCCAAGGAAACCCAGCTCTTCTGTCCAGAAGTTTGAGTCTTACCAGACCCGGTCAAGTGAGTGAGTGAGTGTCCAGCTGATCCCACCCTCAGCCCTTGAACAGCCAATGCCAACATGAATGAGAATAGACTTTGTGAGTAAAAGAAATATTGCAATGATGTGAAATTAATAAAAGTTTTCAATGTATTTTACATTGTCAAATACAATCATATAAATTTATGAGTTACAATATGATGTTTTAATAAATGCATGCACTGCACAATGATTAAATCAAGCCAGTCAACATGTCCAATCACGTAAGTAAGTTTCAATATGGTTTTTCATGGAGCAGCAGATACAGGGAATACCCCTATTTCCTATAACTTTACAAAGATGTATCTAGACAAAAAGTTTAAAATTATTATTCATTTTGCTCAGTATCTGTAAAGCTCTTCTAGTTTTAACACATCTCTTTTAGCTGTGGGAAAATTCTTATACTTTGAAAATAATTTTACCTCTGTTTTTTTTTGTGTATTGCCTTCTGAAAAGTCTACTCCAGTGCTGAGCGTCTTAATGAATACTGTATAACTATTATGTGTTTTCTTATATTTTCCATAATTATGAGTTTCTAATAAACATTTGAGGAATTCCATTGACAAAATTCATCTACTAAAAATTATCTATTATTCATTTTGTCAGGAGTTTTTTAAATTTCAAATATTTATTTTCTCTCAATTCTTAATTTGACAAGACATTCTGCTCACTGTGTTCTGAATTTTACATAGGTATATAAACATTTGGTGTATATATATGTATATATATGTACATATATATACAAATATATATATATACACATATATATGCACATACATACATACACATGCATAAATCTTTCTAAAGACAAAAGTCCTTCTCTTGCATTACCTTTATTTTCTGTCATGTTTCAAAATGATGCAATGAAACAGCTGACTTACACTACTCTTCAGAAATGGATTTATTAATTGGCAGCTTTTGCCGAACTGTGGACAGGGTTGCTATCAGTCTTTAGGTCTAGAATACCCTAAATGGCAGAGTATATAAGCCGGCCCATTTCCCTCTGGGCAGCTAAATTTACACAGAGAATAATTTTCCTCAGGCTGTTCATTTTGTTATATTTGTTTGGGTAAAGGCTGGCTTCTGGATAAGTTATAGAAGAGGATTATTGCGCATATAGGAATTAAATTATTCTCTCTCTCTGACCCACATCTCATTCCGAGGCCATGTGTCCTGATGTCAGGGGCAGCTTGGTCCCCTCCTGCCTGCAGCTGCCGGCCTCTAAGCTTTAACAGTTCATCTGTTTCATATCTTTGATCCTTACTCCAGTGGTGCCTTACTTTCTATTTTATGTGTGTGGTTTTAGGATATATCATCGTTACACATTCAGCATCATTTTAGTATATATCAATGGTTAGGCAATATGAGTCAGAATGTCAGAATTATAAGTTGAAAATATTGTTAATGATCCAAGAAAGAATATATGTATGTGATATTGAGGATTGAACCCAGGTGCATTCTACCTCTGAGCTACACCCCCAGCCCTACTCTTTATTCTCTATTTTTTAAATTCAGGTTTATAAAATAAACTTTATTTTTTAAAGTTAATATGCACACTACAGAAAGCAAAGAACAAACTCATCCATTCACAAGCAGCTCAGTTGGCTGTGGCCTTCCCACTCCTGTGTACACATATACAACACGCCATGTGTGTCATCAAGATCGTATTCTGCATCATGCTTTTCCACACATCAATGTTCAATTCAAAATCCCAAAGCTAGAAGAGTATTTTTGATAACCAAGGATATAGTGCACCAACTCAACCTCTTAGAAAAAATTTTAATCCTGCCTTTCTTGGGATGAAAGTTTCACTGAAGACAGAAATAGCAACAGGCCTTTGGATGGACATATTGGCAGAGTTGAGTAAAGTACTGCTTTCCCTTGATGCTCTATTTAAAGGGAGATATAAAGCAAGAGTAAACCAGCATGTTTCTAAGACTTATCAGATTTCTGCTCCTAAAATATTAGCTTGAAAGCATGTTCCCAGTGAATAAAGGTATTATTACTATGGAACAGCATAGATGATGCCCACACACCAATGCTCACATCAAAATAAAAATGTAAATCTGAGAGACACTTGCTCCCCCTCTGTGTACTTCCTTCTGTCTCTTTGCAGCCAGCCGGATGAACAAGTCCTGATAAACACTGCCCAGAGGTGTAACAACTCCATGACCAAGACGCAAAAGAGGTTGCCAGTGTATGACAAAAGTACGGTTAGTAAACTAATAATTTTGTACCTTTTGTGTTAAAATTCCTAGGAAAGATTGTCTTCGGAAAATTTGAGCATTATAGCTCCTGGGTTGGTAAGGGGCCAGAATGCTTATATTTCAAAGACACTTTCAAACTGCAACTATTGTTACATGTGTGCAGTTTATTCAAGACTGTTGTGTACATAGGGGACAAATTCGAGTCCTTACTTGAAACATCTAGTCTACCTAGATGTTTAGGAGTGCCCAGTGTATGTCAAATGTAGAGATAGTAAAATACCACTTTGTAAATATTGTATCCATAAAATTCATATGAAATACTGTCTGGGGAATGGGATTGTTAAACTCTGTGATCAGGGTAGTACTGTCTACTTGTCCAGGGATTTGGAAGAGGTGGGAGAGAAGCAGTTGCAAAAGGTAATGTGCTAGTGTGTTTATATCTGGATATTTTCAGACACCATATTTTTGTACATTTGACATGTTTTGTTTTGCTGTATATACAGTGTATGTAACGGACAAAGGAGTCCCAATTTTGCAACATCTAGGTGTTAGAGAGTTTGCCAGTGTATGACAAAGTAGTTAAACTAGCACTTTTTTATACTTTGTGTTGAAATTCACAGAAAAGCTTGTCCTCTAAATTACTTTTTGATCTAAATTTGTTCAGCTATCTCTAAGAACTGTATATGTGTGTTCTTCATTGGACTGAAGGCAGAGAAGGAAAAGAGGAGGGAATGGTCATATTAGAAGATACCTCAGGTTATAACCATTGCTATGTTTGCAATTTTATTTACTAAGGCTGTGTAAATTTACTAAGGTGGGAAGTTCTTATGAAATACTGAGTCCTAGATATTAAGAAGCTTGATATATTTGAAAGTAGAAGTAGTAGAATAAAACTTTTTGTAAATAGCTTCTTAAAACTGATGGGAAATACTGGGTTTGGAAATGGAATTGTTATACCACCTCTGTGGAGAGTATATTGTCAGTACCTGTTCACTGGGTTACGGGAGGTGGGCAGGAAGAAATTGCAAAAGGTGTTAGTGTGCGCTAGAAACTTTCAGCATACTCGTTGCCCTGTATGTTATATGCATTTAACTTTGCTATACTGTATATATTATGTATATATTGGAATATGAGTCCTAATTTTATAATATCTGGTTTCTAGATATTAAAGAAGTTGCCAATGTATGACAAAAGTAGAGTTAGTAAACTAACACATTTTGTACACTCTGTGTTAAAAAGTTATAGAAAGACTGTCTCCTGAAAGGACTTTGGAAGTGAAATTATTCTCTGTTTAGAAACAGAATCTCACCAAGTTTCAGAGAATCTCACAATATACCTAAAGCTGGCCATGAACTTGCGACCCTCCTGTCTCAACCTTCCAAGTACTGAGACTACAAGTATAAACCACCATGCCCGGCTCCAGGAAAGGAAATTAATGAGGTACAATTCTAATGTTCATAATAAAACTGAAAGAGAGAGCTAAAGAATAAAAATCCAAATTCTATAAGACTAAGATGTTTTCCAGATATTGTTGTTATCATCATTTTCATGATCTTTCCAGGTAATCTGGTAAAAGTTTTACCTATTTGTTTGGTCCATGACTGTCTAAGTGCTCATCATGTCTTCTGTTGAAGTTCTACTCTAAGTCACTATGATTTTTCATCTGAGTTCTTGTAAGTTCCTAGTAAATGTGTTTATGCTCTCTTCACTACAAGGATATATATATATATATATATATATATATATATATATATATTTTTTTTTTTTTTTTTTTTTTTTTACGGTACTGGGATTGGAACCCAGGGGCCTTCTCCCTCTGAGCTACACCCCCAGCCCTATTTTTTATTCTCTTATTTTGAAACAGGGTCTCACTGAGTTGCAAAGGACCTCACTAACCAGCTGAGGCTGTCCTTGAACCACAATCCTCCGGTCTCAGCCTCCCAAAGCTGGAATTACAAGCGTGCGCCACTACGCCCAGCTTCAGAGAGATTTTTTTTTTAAATAAAAATCAAATCATATGACTTCTTTACCTATAAAGTTCCATTTGGTTTGATAAATCCTAGAGTAAAACTAAAGTCATATAACAAGCAATGAGCCCTTCCTAACCTGGGCCCTGCCTAAATCCCCATGCTCCATATATATTACGTTTTGCTATAGTCACAATGGTTTGGGTGTAATTCTAAGAACCCGGTAAATCTTATTCCTATAGCATCTTTCACATTGACAACATTTACTCCTTATTTGTTTCAGACTAAAACTTCCTTCCATTCGAAAGACCCTCTTGACTTCTGAATCCAACTAGAGCCCCCTTCTAGTTAATCTGTAAACCCTATCATTTATTTCCTTTATAGTCTATAATCAAATAGACAATATTCACTTACATCATTGCTTGCATATTAAGTATTTATCTTTCTTAGTAGAATGTAAGTTACATGAGGAAAGGGAACTTCATTGCCATTGTATAGAACCATGATCTTAACATCTAATAGAAATTTGAAAATAACTGAGTCAGTGATAGGCATTTTAACTCTTATTATGAAAAATATACAAACTTGGAACATTTAAATAACTCACCCAAGTTTGCACAACTAAAAAGTGGTAGAGTTAGAGTCAGTCCATATATTTTTGTTAGGAGCTGGCAAATCTATAATATGAAAATAATATAAGAATAATATTGTATTATTTTTGTTATTATAAAATCAATATATAATATTTCATTATTATTATTTTTGGTGGTACTGGGGTTCCTGGAAACCCTTCTACCTCCGGACTACACTTCCAGACCTATTTTATATTTTTATTTGGAAACAGGGTCTCTTAAAACAGCGAGACTGGCTTTGAACCTGCGAGATCCTCCTGTCTCCGCCTCCCAAGCGCGGCGATTACAAGCGTGCGCCACCATGCCCGGCTTATGATATCTCATTATTAATGATAATAAAATAAATATATTTCTACCTCATTTAACCATCTAAAGCTGTCCAATGGATAGTTCTCCGTGATATGATGAATCACAGGCCCAAGTTTTTTGCTTGTTTCTCTTCTTTCTCATAGCTGTATCTAGCCAACAGAAAGGAAAAGAGGGCATTGGATATATGTACAGGTCAAGACAGAAGGTATGACATACCACTTTCACTTGTACTCCATTAGTTAGAACTCAGTAATATAACCTACATACCTATATGCAACAGCAAGAATGTTTAGTTAATGTGGTATTGTGGGTTGAAAAGATAACTCCAAGTACGATATGTTGAAATAATTAATCTCTTCTATTTCAGAATGATCTCTTATTTGGAAACAATGTCATGACCAGTATTATTAGTTAATTTAGAATAAGTTCATATAGAAGAGTCAATCCCTGATCTAGTAAGACAGTTGTCCTTGTAAGACTATTGCCAAGGAAATAAACAGGAAGAACACCATTGTTAGTATGAAGGCAGAAATTAGAGAGATGCATCTGCCAGCTAGGAGATGTCAGATTACCAACAAGAGCAGAATCCAGGAGAGACACATGGATGGATTTTTCCGTAAAGGACTCAAAACTCACTAAACCTGCCAAAACCTCGATTTCAGACTTCTAACTCCCAGAACGACGACAGAATTGATTCTGTTGCTTTAAATCACATGGTCTACGACACTTTATATTACAGCCCGTGGAAACTAAAATCCATGTGACTTGCCTTGGTGCCCAGAAAAAAATCAGATATGAGTTTGCTGAATACTGAACAGCTTCTGCCACTCTAATTTCAAATTATACTGTAACATGATTTCCAAATATGATTTTTGTAAATAAAAAAACCTGGTTTCAGTTCAAATAAAGATACCCACAGAAGAACTTGGAGGGAAGTGTAATTTTGCAGAAAGACATTGAGAGAAAAAAATAAGAACCTGTGTTTACTGTGAGCTTAGTATAGCATAGTAATGTAGTACATCAAAGAAATGAGACAATAGAAAACAGACACAGAAATACCACTGTGTCCATAACAGCCTCTGCTTTTCTCTATTGCAACCGCACCAGGAATATTGTGCTGAGGTTTAGAAACTTGGATACAACAAAGTCTATAGAGAGGAACTTCATTGAAGTGCAGAGGGAACTTAAAAACCTACTCCTGTGATCATTAAGAGAAGGGACTGATAACATTTATCGAGGAGGAAGCCACTCAAGGAAAGATTTTCCTGATACTTTTCAAGAGAGAAATAATTTGTGTTTTAGTTCTTGTTTAATAAAAGGTAGAGCAATGGAAAGATAGAATTTGACTCAGAATAACAAAGCATTCTGTAGCAGAGTTTTCCTGAAGTGAACTCTGTAAACATCTACAGCAATTGAGGTCTAATATGAGGAAAATGTTCAAGAAAAGGCTCACTAGGAGTAGGGACATCGCAGTAAGCAGGGATTAAAGGAAAAAGTGTATCAGATTAAATTCCAAACTCATTAACCTGTTTGGTTAAGACTTTAGTGGAGTTGCTTGGGTTCACCATTTCTTAGGTCAAGGTACATTTTAATGAACGCCAAATTCTAGGACACAATATAATGCAGTTAGGGTAACTCATATTTGAGTCATAGAAATATGAAATTATGGTTTGAATTCCAAATAGCTTCTAAACCCTCTAGTATTCGACAAGGCAGCCACCTTTGGTGGTGGGACATGGCTGGAGAGGATGAATCAAAGGTGTGTATAGCTGGGGACAGGGTGAGACGCTTCAATTTTCTCTCTCTCTCACCCTGTCTCTCTGCTCCCAACCATGACGCCCTGAGGATCTGCTGCCATGGCTCCCGCATGGAAGCCAGACTATCAGGGACTAATATCTCTGAAACCACCCTAACTTCTGAAAATGTAAGCAAATAAATCCTTTTTCCTCTAAGTTAAGCATTCAGGTGTTGGAGTAATAGATCTGAGAATGAGGACTAAAACAAGTGAATTGAAATGTGGCCTCAGTGTTGGCAACGTGAGGTTAGCAGCTACCGAACCTCTCTGGGCCTCAGTCCTTTAACTCTAAATGAGCCAGATATACGTACTCTACCTTCACAAAAGTGTCATGTTGATCAGGTTTTATATAATTATATGTTTTCTAGAATATTGAACAAATATAAGTTACGAGTAATTACATGCCTAGTTTGGAAGGGTTTTTGGTGTTGTGTGGGTGTGGGTGTGGGTGTACATGTTGGTAACTTGGTTTCTAGCAATCCCGCTACCTTATCAGAATGGCCATGTCTATATTTTCTTTAAAGCACATATTCACTGTGCTTATAGCCTGTCAGGGAGATAATAGAGTTTTAATAAATTAACAAAATCATATAATAGCCAAAAACTATTTTCTATTTTACTGTCTGCATCAATTTAGCTGAAAATCTTCTGCAAAATATTTTCAAAATTTCAAAAATAATAACATCTTCTTATAAAAGAAATAAATTGTTACTTGTTAGATCAACAATCCAAAGGGCTGGATTTTTTTTTCGTATGCAGTTCACAGCTTCAAGTGGACCAATAATACAGATTATACACTAGATTATTGGTAAATTTAATAAAATATGGCTTATTTGTTGAGAAAAGTTGAACCACATAAATAGAGAGATGAAATAATTATCAGATTGTTGATTAGTTGGTTGGATGAATGGCTATATGGATGGATGGAGCAGTTGATCTTCCAGAATAAATGCAGACATATTTCAGTTGACATGATGTGTGTTATTTAAAAACAAAAACTTAAAACAGATTTTTGTGGAAGAGGTTTAAAAGAAAACTAAGAATATTATATCCTACTGAATGCAAATATTTCCTTCTACATATGTTTTAAATATTAAATATAAATTCTTAGATGAGAATATTTTTATCCCTTTCTGTATAAAAACACTTAAGTTAGGAAATTGTGTTGAACGCTTTAGTATGCAATGTGATATTTTTATTATGAGACTCAATTTCAGATCACCTGCTTCTAGTTGGTTTTAAATGAGAAAAATGTCTAGATGTGTGACACATAGTACAATATTTTCTAACTTTAAAATAGTTTCCCCATCTTACATGGACAGAAAACTGGCACTGATAGAATCTAAATGGTTTAATTTTTTTTATATGCACTAGTCTACTTATACAAGCATAGTAGATGTCAGGGGCAGAGATTAAATAGGAAATAATTTCTACTCTTTAGAAATAAAAAGTCCAAAAGAAGAGTCAGACATATAAATAGTGTAACTGCATAGGTATAGGCAGAGTTCACTGGGACCACGAAATGGGATAGTCTGACTATCTACTGAATTAGAAGTTCATAAAGTAGGTGGCATTTGTGTTGGAGATCTTGCAGGATATGTCTTGAGAGATATGTGAAGGATATGAATGTTGATTAGAAAATAGTCACTTCTCTTTTGGGTAGAACACAGATAATTTTCTCCCCATCTGAATATTGGGCTTGTCTGTGTGCCTTGCTTTCATCAGTAGAACTGAGCCAATGTGATGAAAGCAGAGTCTATCAATGTGTTGGTTTGGTTTACTGTGGCCATGAACATTTAGCCAGAAAGCGAATGAACTCTGATTAGCTGCAGGACCAAGGAGAACAAAATTACACAGGGAGCTGACCTAATTCTAACCTGTAGCCTGGAGCCGAGCCCAGCAGATCACAGCTGAGCTCAACCTGAGACATAGCTGCCGCACAAAATGCTTATCTGGAAACAAAAATGTGTGTTTCTTTAGGCCACAGCAGTAGATTTCAAGGTAGTTTCTTATGCTCTAGTAAGCAATAAAACCAAATAATACACAGGAAATACTTGCTTGGTAGAGAAAATACTATGTGGAAGAACATGACTATGACTTCTCTATGATTAGACTTTAGAAGACCACAAGGGAAAAGCAGAAGAAGGAAGACTGAACTTGAAATAATGAAGCTAAAGAATTGGACCAAATCTCATGGATATGGGATGTCATTGAAATAGTTTGCTCTTACTCTGAGTGGAGAAAAATAAACAAGAAAAAATAAACATAAGTGACACACATGACACACTTAAGAAGAGACAACAGCTTCTGAAAACCCCTTAAGATAAAGCAGAGAGTGAGGCTTGCAATTTCAAAATGGTTAATTAGTTGGGATAGTTCTCAACAAGAAGGTAACATCCACTGGGAATCTGCAGTAATCAAAGATTCTTCAAGATTGGCAGCTATTGTGTAGTTATAAGCATCTAGCCAAAAATGCTGTGTAAATGACTGTATAATTAAAGGTGTAAACTGTTCCTTAGAAAAAGCTTGTGATTCACACAAGCTGCAGTTTAAGAGAAGTTGTAGAACGTCATGACTCCCACAATAACAGCAAAGATGTCTCTGTCAATACGTACATGGTTCTGTTCTGTGATCAAGTGACTCATGAATAGGCAGTAACTGCTGCTGTGGGGCCACCTGGCATCTTGTGATGAAACATATTTTCAGCACCGTAATCCAACTCTTCACTCGGAGAAGCTGTGGTTCATGCTCATCACAGCGTATAGCAGAATATTGGCAATCAACCCCTATTTGGCATTCTGGAAGGCAGTTTTACACTGGAGAATTCAAGCACTGTGCCAGGACCTTCTCCAGGAAATGGTTGAATAGACTCTTGAGGTTTCAAGGTACATTTTACCTTAAGAAAAGTGGCATTAAATTATTTGAGCATTGTTAAAAAGAGTCCAAGTTCTTTCTTTACTAAAGGTGGAGACAACACAACTTGTGTGGGTATCACAAGTATCTCAATGCTTTGTTTTAAAAGGCACTGTACTGATCGCAACTGTGTGACATAGATGCTGCAGAGTAAGATGAGGCACTTTTCTTTTTCTGACTTTGGTCTTTGAAGTAGCACAGATCTGTAGAAATCTTATGGTAAGCCAATTGTTGGCAGTTGATATCTTGATACCTTCCTCTCGGTCACCTTTCATGTACTAATTATCCAGTCTGTCTCACTACTTCCATTTCTCTGTCTTCTCAAATACTGGCCTCTCACAAATATGTCATCATTTTGAAACCACGCAGTCTCCTCACGGTGTCTATTCTGGGTACCTTTCCTTTATGCTCCACAAAGCAGCCTGAGTGAACTTTGAACATGAAAACTTAGTCCCTACCTACTAAGCTCTCTTTGTTAACTTCTCACTATTGTTTTGTTGTTTTCAATTTGTATATTCCATTTTATAATAGAAGATAATTTTTTCTTCCAAATTTAGATGTGGATTCTATTGTAATTCTTTCAAAAGTCACTCTTGTAATAATGCCCATATAACAAAGTCTGTACTTCAGATGTGAGCTTAAAAGTCACTTCTTAAGGACATTCTTCTCTTGATATAAGTCCTCATAATATTGTTTTATTCTTTTATAAATTTTCTATTATTAGCTGGGTGTGGTGGCGCACCCTTGTAAACCTAGAGTTTGGGAGGCTGACACAGGAGCATCGCACAGGTTCGAAGCCAGCCTCAGCTCTTAGTGAGGCTCTCAGCAACTTAGTGAGACCCTGTTTCCAAATAAAGTATAAAATAGGTCTGGGAGTATAGCCAAGAGGTAGAAAGCCCCTGGGTTCCACCCCCAGTACCACCAAAAAAAATTACTATTATTATCCATGAAATTAATTATGTATTTACCTTATTATAATGTATTTTCTCTCTACTCTCACCTTACTGTAAGAATCCACCAAATCTAATGGCAGCTATATTCAACATTTAACAAACATTTGCTGAATTAAGAGATGAATAGATCAATAAATCGATCAATAGACATAAATTATATGTTAGAATTTACCACTAAAAGTGAACATAAAGCAAATATATATGCTCTAGAAAAGACATTTTATTTTTTTTAAACTAAGTGTAGTGTAGGTAGGTTATCTTCCACAGACTAAAAAATGTATAATATCAAGTTCGAAGTTCAAACTGCAAGTAATATCTCTTCAGGAAAAATAAAATAGTGAGTGAGTGAGAGAGAGAGAGAGAGAGAGAGAGAGAGATAGAGAGAGAGAGAGAGAGAGAGAGAGAGAGAGAGAGAGGAAGGAATGCAGGAAGAGAATGGAAAAAGGAAAAGGAAATTAGAAATTAAGGAAGTCTCTGAACCCTATAAATCTCTGCAAAACTTCAGAACAGACACAGAGTAGGAGAAAAGAACAGTCAGAGAATATAGATTAACATAACATTTTATATAGTAGCTACTTTTAATTATTAGCTATACCCCATTCTACCTTTTAATCTTTTCACTTTTCTACATAAAAATCAAACTATGAAACTGAGGCATTTAAAGTATGTAATTTTACCGGGCGTGGTGGGCACGCTTGTCATCCCAGCATTCAGGAGGCTGAGACCGGAGGATCGCGGTTCGCGGACAGCCTCAGCTACTTAGTGAGGCCCTCTGCAACTCAGTGAGACCCGGTTTCAAAATAAAGAATAAAAAACTGGGCAGGGGGTGTAGCTCGGAGGTCGAATGCCCCTGAGTTCCATCCCTAGACCCGGAAAAAAAAAGAAACAAGTATGTAATTTTGCCAGGCTTGGCAGAACCTACCTGTAACCCCAGGATTTAAAAGGCTGAGACAGAAAGATTGCAGGTTCCAGGCTAGAATGTAATAACTTAGTAAGACCGTGTTTCAAAATTTAAAAAATAAAATTGGAATGAGGTGTAGTTTACTTGTAGAATACTCCTGGGTTCAATCCTGTTTATCACATTAAAAAAAAAAATGAACAGTAAAGTACATTGTTTTGGGCATGCCTAACCCTGATAAGTGAGGAGTTGGTGAGGACTAGAGGACTCAAGTAGGCATGCTACTAAAAAGCAGATCGTATAAACTCTTTGTCATTCCTAAAGTGAGTTTGAGAGAAGTGATAGAAATTCCGGATAAGTATGAGTGGCTCTCAAAACAGAAACTGCACTCTTTTCCCTAGCAGAATTTAAGAATAACAGTCTCAATACACTGTCTTCTACTACCACAGGAGGATAAAAGAGAAGACATGGGTAAAGGAGACCTGTCTGGGACAGAGAAAGCCTGAGAAGCTCCACCTAGTCTCCATCACCCTAGAGTGCCAAGGGTAAGCAAGCAGAGTGGGGCTTCCTGTTATGCCTGGCAAGGGCAAATGCAATTACCTGTGGTATGCCCTTTAGAAACACATACTACTCGAGGCAACTAGAATGCAGACCTAACCCAAGTGCCACATGAGACCCATTAAAATTCAGTGAATGTTATCGGTTGGAGAATGGGGCCCTTGTCATGGAGACATGAAGGTATCCAAAGTATTCTAGAGAGACTGAGGAAAAGGGAAATTTGGAATTGAGTGGATTTAAATATGAAACGGCTGGTGATAACCTGGAGGGGGTAAGTCTACCTAAAATAAAAAAGGTAAATATTCTGCCATCACATATAATAATGGATCAAAATAAAATTCATTTTGATTAATAAAAAAGTGGTCATAGTGTGCACACCTGAGTCTATAGGACAGTTTCTACTTGTTTTCTAAAATACACATCTATAAACAGAATTTTAAAATTTATATTTATCTATATTACTTTTATATTGTCTATTAGAGTAGCTGGCATTTGTTTCATTAGAAAAAGAGAAAAAGAATAAGCTTTATCTATGACACTGATTCTCCCTAGAAGAATATCCTGTGACCCAATAAAAATATTTCCCTGCAAAAGACACTTAGTTCCTTCTAAATTCTTTATTTTAATATTATGGAAAGGGGGGAACTTATGCTTTCTGTCCAATTTCATACATGGGCAATTTAATGGAGAATGAATGCTAATCTGATTAGTTTCTTTCAGTTACGGTATACAAGTGGATTTAACCTGGACTGTTCAGAATCCTGAAACCACCGGACATGGTGATACATGCCTGTAATCCCAGTACTTGGGATGCTGAGACAGGAGGATCTTAGGTTCAAGGCCAACGTGTGGTAACTTAAGGAAATTGATTTTAAAAAGGTGTTTAGGGGTATAGCTCAAAATGCCCCTGAAGTCAATCCCCAGTGCCATAAAAAAAGGTCTGAGAAACTTCAGAGGCTAATGAAGGTAATGGAGAGGAACACAGGGAAAATGGCATGAGATCAAAAGCCTTAGCTGTAATGATACAAAACATAGTCTAAGGACAACCTCCCAAATGCTTTAGAAATACAAAATATAGCCCTGCTGCATGCATGGTATTCTTTCTGGTCAGTATCAGGAGCAAGTCTTAGAATTAAGAAACTTTCCCACTTCCTTCCTCTTAGAGGTCATCCATTTCTGGCAGGACAGTCCTCTCTTAGCTTTTATGTTCCTCTGTCTCCCTCCTCTGCCTCTCTCTGGGTGCTCTCTCAGAGATGAGTATTGCACATGATTTAAGACCTGAAATATGGATAACAACCACCCCTTCACTAGTATGGCTCCATAGCTACCCAACAGTAGCAATGATCCTCCACTTCCAGTTGGGAAGGTGCCCTCCGCCTCTCTCGTCTTAGCACTTGTCTATTTTTTTATACTTCACAAATCACCTATGGTTCATGTTAATTCCACAGGCCCATTCTATGCCAGCAGTTTCTTCTCACAGCTACAGTTTTTACATAATATGTACATAAAAAATCTTTGTGGATTGGATGTTTGGGCTTACTGGGGGTTCCGGTTTCCATAGGAGTTCTCATATGTTCCCTTGCATTTCCTAGCTTTGTAACCAAGCATCACATAGTTATTCATTTATTTTTAAATTATTGTTGTACAAAAGAAAGACTTAGGTAAATTTTTTTTTTTTTTGGTGGTACTGGGGTTCCTGGAAGTCCTTCCATCTCCAGGCTACACTCCCAGACCTATTTTTACATTTTTATTTGGAAACAGGGTCTCCTAAGCCAGCACGCGCAGCTGGCTTCGAACCTGCGCGATCCTCCTGTCTCTGCCTCCCAAGCGTGGGGACTACAAGTGTGCGCCACCACGCCCGGCTAAAATTTCTAGATTTGCCCTAGGTTTGGTTGGTGATGAATATGAACTACCAAGGTGGCAATTCACTTACAAATAAACATAAATCAAAAGCCAATATTTCTATCCCAATTTTAGACTAGTACTTATCATTTTTAGAATATTTGAGTATTGACTAAAATAATAAATGCTAACTTAATTAAGAGTTATGCATAGGTTTTAGTGAATCAGCAAAACTGTATTGAAAATAATTTTTCTAGAAAACCCTGCACTTGTTTTATAGTCTTCTTTTTAAAATTATATTTTTTCTTACAAATTTGTGCATATAAACATATACATACATGTACATGCATATATTAATGAGAATAATCCAACAAATATCTGTATTTCTGTCAACCAAATCCCAAAAGACATGCCATGCTTTTTATCCATTTCTCATTCTTTCTTTTATTCTTATTGCTTATGAGGATCAAATTAGACAAAATGTATACAGTACTTAGCATTGTTATGGACATAGATAAATACAGAATAATTTTATTATATGCCATTTACGTTTTTGAGTTATTCATCCATTAAATAAGATTAATAGTACCTTAAATGAAATATTTTGAAAGAAAAAATTCTGAAAAAGTGGAGAGAAGTTGTTTTTTATCTGAGAAGTGAAATAAGATTTTATAGATAATTTTCACGATTAAAGAAGACCACTGTTAATCACAAACAGGACAAGCAAATGTTACCATAATTATATGCTTGTAACAAAGAGAGGATGCTTTAACACACACACACACACACACACACACACACACACACACACACACACACACGGGTGAAGGGGACAAACACAGACTGAGAAAGCTTAGAAGTCAGCAAAGAAAAATTACTCAAAACCTATTGTTAAACAGTGTTGACTCTCAGAGCCAGAACTGCATGGGTTTCTTGACCGCTAGATCCATCTTATTAGATCACTCCTGGGAAATATATATAGGAAATGAAATTTCAAAGTTTGGACTCTCTCTGCTTCTTTTATTTCACTCTGCTTCTTGGAGAAGTTCAGCTGGTTGACCTCTATTGTCTGGTTGCTGAATGCTTTTTTTTTTCTTCTCTAACTTTTATTTTTACTTTTTAAATTATTTTAACTGATAAATAAAACTATATATTAATGAACTACATGTGATGTATCCAAATATAATATATGTATGTATTATATCATGTTTAACCATGTTAAACATATCTATCATTTCTAGGAGATGAAAGCTCCCAATACCCTTTCTCCTAGCTTTTGGAAATATGTAGTATGTTACTGTCAACTTAATTTGCAATAGCACACCAAAAATTCTTTCTACTAATTAATTGTAACTTAGGACAAATGAATCAACTTTTCCCCATCCCTCCCTCACCCTACTCTTCTGGCCTCTGGTAACCACTATTCTCCTCTCCATTACCATCTGGTACAGCATTTTTATTACTGAGTATATATCCAAAGAAAAGGAAGTCAGCATTTTGAAGACACATCTATACTGTCCTGTTAATTACATCACTATTTACAATAGTAAAAAAATAAAAACAACCTAAGTATCCATAAACTGATGGGTGGAGAAAGAAATATGGTACATATACACAATGAAATACTCTCCAACATAAAAATCAAATCCTGTTACCTTGAAAACATGGATAGAACTGGAGATTATTAAGTGAAATATAGAAGAAAGAAAAATAATGCATGATCTGAGTCATATCTGAAATCTAAAAAGCTGACCTCATAGGAGTTGTTAATTGTTTTGAAAACCTCACCTTTTTGGTTGTTGTGAAATAAAAATGCATGTGGTCCTTTTTCTTTAACATTTTTTTATTTGGTGACTTTTTCTATTATTCCTCATCTCATTCCAAATGAGAGCATCACAGTTCTTCTCTCCATTTATATTTTCTCTATTCTCCACAACCTTTCCTCTCCATCAGCATATATTTCTCAAGATTCAGAAAAAAAAATGTATAAACAAATAATTATCAAATATACCTGAATCTCTTCGGACAGAAATAATTGTTTTTCATTTCCTAATTTTTCTTAATCTAATTCACTTTTTAAAATTATATGATCAATTCATATTTTACAATAATTCATTTTAGAAGAATAATTCATTTATAGTTTAAATCTCATTTAAGCCACTTGAATCAAATGACCCTGAGCAAATTCTCAAATAAATGGCCCTAAATTTTCCCACATATAAATAGAGGTGATAGTATCCATCCATATAAATTTTTATGAAGATATATGTAACATACATACAGTAGCCAGGGTATTATCTGACATATGAGAGGCACATGGTGGCTAAATATTTAAAGCAAGGTATTTAAATTATTCATACTACTTAAGTTACACTTTAAGTCACTCTTTGTCATGAGCCATAAATACTCTAGTTATAAATTTTTTGCTACATGTCCTCAATAGTCTTAGAGGATGGTGTTATATGAGTAAAGAATTCTAAAAAATATATTAATTCAGCAAAGTTGAAAATTATAACGTGACAAGACTTTTAACATACTAGGTATTATGCTTTTCATGATAGCTATGACCTTAGTATATCTACTTGCTGCTCATGAAGATCCAGCCAAAGTCATCAGAGGTGGTAGAACCAGCTGGGCAAAGATAGCAAGTGCCCTTCAAAGGTACCAGGGAGATGAGTGACGGATGAAAAGGAAGGGAGAATGTAACTGGACCACCACTCTTTGAAATGCCCTTTGCCCAAAGAAACAGATGGGCAGTGAAAATAATAGTTAGGGTGGTAGTAGATGAAGTGTTGGGAACGATAGAGGTGTCTGAGATAGTGGAGGAGTGGTGGGTGGGTTGAAGAGGGGAGGTGAGGAAGAGTAAGGAGAAGCAGATGGCAAAAAATCCTGGATTAAAGGAAGGGGGTTGTTTTTGTTTGTTTATTTGAACCCAGAGGCATTCTACCTCCAAATCATATCCTCAGCCATGTGTATATATATATATGTAATTTTTAATTTTGAAGCAGTCATATATATTTATATGTATATAAATATATTCAAAATTTTAAACAGGGTCTTGCTAAATGCTGAGACTTGACTCGAACCCACCATGATCCTCCTGTCTCTGCCTCCCAAGTACTGGATTATAGGCATATGCCAAATGACCTACAAGCGGCTTCTTAAGAAAGCAGAGAATATGGTGAAGGAGACGGGGAAAGAGAGCCCTACAGTGAAAGAGGAGGCTGGTTATGGGGACGCCTTTGGAAAAGGCAATGGTAGATCTACAAGGTTTTAGAAATTACAAAAATAGGTATCTTCTCAGTCTATGCATGATATTGTTTTTTTCTGTGAACCTTGGGGAAAAAAGTAATAAGATGGTAAGGAAGTAGGAATTTCAGCTCCCAAAGGCCAGTATTTATGTTCCCCTTTGAGTGAGAGTTTAGTTTTGAGCATTCTGATATATTTGTAATCACTTAATGTCACGTTTAGAAATCTTGGTTCTGTATTATAAAATTGATTCTTTAGTATACATTTTCACTGAAGTAATTCTGTAACATTTAATTCAATAATGAAAATAAATGACAAATATTGAGTATAATTTGTGAAACTAAGTACTTCACATACATTGGCTTATATGAGCCTCACAAGAGTTGTATGTACTAGATAATATAATTTTACTCCTTGTTTTGGGGACAAGGAAACTGCTAACAGAGGAACTGAGTACCTTACCCATGGTCACACAGTTAGTAAGTTAGAGCTGAGTTTCTGAACTCACACTTCCTGACTTAAAGTTTGTTTCTCTCTTGATCATCACTCTATTCTATCTCTAAGTCTTGAGATTAAAATCTCACACGGTCTAGATTGCACATGTTAATATACATGATAGTGGCTTGCTGCTCAACCCAGAAATAGAAACAGGAAGGATTGGTTTATCAAATTAGGTCAACAGGCTGTTGAATTTCCACATTGCCCTTTGCTCTCCACTACTCTTTTTTCTTCCTGATCTTTGGAAGCAAGTTAGACATTTAGAGATCACTGAAGATCCCTGTGCCGTCTCATGCTAGGGTGTGAAATAAGGCTTGCAAATCTGTGATCAGAAGGCAAAAGTGCTAAGTAAGCTCCTCTTACTTCAATGGACAGTTGAGTTTGACACAGAATCAGAATGGTGCTTGTCTCCTTTCAGTTCCTTCTAGACTTAAACTAGGACAACTTCCTGTCTCATATAGAGACAGGCTCAGCTCAGTCAGCTCCTGGGAGAGTGCCAGGAGCTCTCAAGATGTTTCACTGAAAAACCAAATTGTAGATCAGTGGAGAAACTGGCAAAACAGCCTTTCTCTGCACAGAGATGGAATGGGTTCAGTTAGCCTGGCTCCTTCAGGTAAAAGGCAGTCGTCTTTTCTTTAATGTGTTTTTATTGGTGCACTGTAATCAAACATCATAGTGAAGCTCAAAGTGATAGAGGCACACAGAACTTGGTGAGCTTCCCAATAAACTTTGATCGTAGATAAGAGGGATGCAGAAAATAAAGCCTTTGTTTAAGAAAAGAAAATATATTTATCAGATAAAATGCTGTGAGCTACTATTTAAACTTCTATTGTTTAGAATTGAGGAAAAACTGTTCAAGAGCTTATGGCGAAACATGAGCATGTATGATTGTCTGCTTGGTAGAATCTAGAACAAGAACTCAGCTTTCTTATTTGCATTTAAAAAAATCAATAGAAATTTAAATTGTATTAAAAATTGTCCTATTACTTTATTCTATTATGTCTTAGTGATATCTGGCATGCATACCCAGTAGAGACAAATCTCAAGTTAGCAGATCAAAGAAATGATTCTATTTCAAAATTCCTTTCTTCAAAAAGTGATTTATTCTCAAGTACACCCTGTAATTATCCCTGCCTGCTTGAATTGCTGAGGATATAGAATGGTAATTTTCAATATAAAAGTAAGAGAACAATTATGGAGATTACCATAAGAACTTTTTTCTTCAGAATTTCCCAAAAGTATTTGAAGATTCCAGGGGAAGGAAAAAGCAGAAGCATTTGAGAATGCCACACTAATTAATTTTCACACAGGCCTTCTTTTGAGAAGGAAGTTTGGTCTCTTCAGAAGGCATTAGAGAAAGTTATTCAGATAACATCATCCAAAATGGTCGCTGGGGACAGGTGTCAAAGAGGCAAGTGGCTTAATTAAAGAAGAGCTTAAAAGTTATAACTAATTTTGTTTGACATGCTGGTGCGTGCCTATAGTCCCAGAACTTGGAAGACTGAGAAAAGAGGATTGCAGGTTCATGGCCAGCCTCGGCAACTGAGACCCTCAATAACTTAGCCAGTCTCTATTTCAAAATAAAAATTTAAAAAAAGGGCTCAAAGGTAGAATGCCCTGGGTTTAATCCTCAGTAACAAATAGAAGAAAAGAAGAAAAAGTTAAAACTAATTTTGATATCTAAATGTAAATAAATTTATTTTTTATTTATTTAATATTTATTTATTTATTATTTATTTATTTTATTTATTTATGGTACTGGAAATTGAACCCAGAGACAAAACCTAAGATTACAAGCATGCACCACCATGCCTGGCTTATTTATTCATATACATTTTATATATTAGACGATGCCCTAGATGCTACATATCTGTTAAAACTAATCTTCATGGATCCCAGTTCGTGGACAGCCTCAGCTACTTAGTGAAGCTCTTTGCAACTCAGTGAGACCTGATTTCAAAATAAAGAATGAAAAATAGGGCAGGGGGTGTAAATCGAAGGTAGAATGCCCCTGGGTTCCATCCCCAGACCCGCAAAAAAATAAATAAATAAAAAAAACTAATCTTCACAACAACTTTTTCTGGTGGATACTATTAACTGTTTAGTTCACTAAGGAAACTTGGGTTTCACAAATGGGAAAACTTAGGTTTAGTAAATTGAGAACTTGCTTAAGGCCATTCGATAAAACTAGTTTATATGAGATTTAAACTCAGACTTTCCTTACTTTAAGCATCTTCTACAAAGTATTAATATTTTAAAATTATGAGATGGATATACAATTTTAAAAATCTGAATTTATATTTAAGTAAGCTTGAAAAAGTTCAGGTTTCCTAATAATCTCCCCAAATCTCAATGACTTACATAAGCAATCTCTTAATATTTAAAAAAAAATATCCCCATTGTTGAGACCAGGGAACATTGTAGTTCATACAAGAAACTTGGGAGACAGTCTTTCAGTATTGGTGCAATTTGCATTAACAGAGTAGGAGGGAATCAGAGTTGATACATACTTAATTACTTTCCTTGAAGGGGTAATTATAAAAGGAAAACCTCAGAGTTACCACTGGCAGAGCTTATCCTTAGGGTTGAGGGTGGATTCTGTACGGAGAAGCTGGGAAATACTCCACTTGGAGCCCTTACTCTACTGATTGTCAGGAGCCCCAGCCAGAGTGCTATAGAAAAGCATAAATTTGTGCCTCACCAATCTGTTTTATCTTGAACTTGGCTTTCTTGTAGGTGTTCAGTTGGCTTACAATGTTGAAAGTACCTACTGACCTGAAGCTGCTAGGCATGAGTATCTTGAGAAAAAAAAAAGAAAGTAAAATAGCAAAGGAGGAGGGATGGAGAGAGATGAGAAGATGGGGAGTCAAAGAAGAAATAACATTAACAAGAACCTCTCTCTTCTCCCTGACTTTTCTTCAGAATGGCCAGGAAGAAAGGACACTGGAGATAATGCTTCACAGTCGAGAAAGAAGGTGCTCCCTGTGCAGCACAACTAGCCCTAGGGGTCCAGGGGGACTGCAACAGAGAGCCACTGTGAAGAAACAGACTAAGTGGCAGAGGCTCACACTCTCCACACTTAAACGACAGAAAATACTGATAACAAGTCATCATGCTCAAATTATAGAGAAAGAAAACATTGTCAAGGTACATAGAAGGAACTCACTCAAACAAAATTTAACAATATTATTATTTTTTATTCTTTTATTGGTGCATTGTAGTCTGACATCATAAGGTATTTCAGTGTGACAGGGATTAGAAGATAGATTAACATTTAAATTCAGCGCCAAAAATTAAAGGAATTATAGCATGAGAAAACTGCTAAAGACCCTATTTTAGAAGAAATTTCCCTAGGAAAATAAAAGAATATGTTATTTTGTTTTCTCTAGTAAATACACACACACACACACACACACACACACACACAGAGGCATATATATATATATATATATATATATATACATATATATGTATATATACACATATATACACACACTATATAACAACTTATATATACATATATGAAATATATATAATTTCATTATAAAGGATAAAAATCAGCCATAGGCTTTTTCCTAAAATATTATTTGCAACAACACACTACCCCTCTGTGTTATCCTAATAATTATTGACAACTGTACTTTGAAAAAGCACAAATATTTGCAACAAGACTTCTGTACTTACTCTCTGACTTGAGTTCATATACTCAGATAATAAATTTTTATTATGTGACAAAATATAAGGAAATATGTGAATTACTTCAAAAGTTCCCAGACGCATAAAACAGCCAATAAGTCATAGAAAAGCCTAAAAGACCCTGATCCTCATGATTTATGTATGTGTGCGCCATTTGACTTAAGCCAAGTTGGGCAAAACTGGTCTGATCGGATGCACTTTATGTTATTCTCCGTGGCTCCAGAGCTTATTATTAAAATGAGTGCTAGGAAAATTCTAGGGGAACATACTGTGCCTGCTGAGGACCAACTTTCTGGCAATACAGACTATGACCAGGAAATAACCTGGATTCAGTCTCCTTCTGTAGCAGTAACATTGAAGAGAATTACCTATGAACAGGCTGCAGGACTTGATTTAAATACTGTGTAAAGCTTCTGATTTTGTTGTTTGGGTATTCTTCTAAATTAAACTCATGTTGAGTGAAATGAGAAGGAAAGAAAAACCTGGAAAAAGATAAACCACGAAGGAAGGTGGCCCCGCTTTAAAATTCTCTTTGAAGGTCTATTTGCCAATTTCAAAGCACTTCTCCTGAAAATTTGATGGCAATTTCATGATATTAAGTCATATAATGTATATCCTTTGGGAGCAGAATAAAATTGGAATGATGAGCATGTCCTGAGAGCACAGTGGTAGTATATTTTATTAGTAGTGAGTATGGAGAGAAAAACTGTAATCAGATACTGGCAACAAATGTGGAACAATCTGATACTAGCCATTACTAATTACATTTCAAAGTATGCTTGTGTTGTTGGTGAAAAATAAACATGTGCAAATTTAATATCTCTGATTTTAGAATTAGCCATCTGATAGTTTCTTTACACGGACTTATTTTAAGAATAGTTATGCTTATGAAACCATACAGATTTGAGCTTTATGAATTTATATTAACTATTGATACAAACTTTCTAATTAATTTCAAGGAAACATGTCTTACTGATTTAATTTGAAAGGATAATTAATAACAATTGGATTCTGGTAACATCTTTTTTCTTTTTCTTGTTTTAGGTTATCGTATTTAATTTCGTGAAGGGGTAAAAAGAAGAACTTGATGATGTTTGTTGGGAAGAGAAAAAAAGAACTTAAAGCAAGCTCATTCTTTAGCCATCATGTTCACTTAGAGAGGCAAGGAATCTTGTATTCTCACATTTTGTATAATTAATTTCCAAGGCCAGGGTAAAATTGAAGGAATATTAAAAGAAGTAAGTTCAAATCATAAGGTTACTTCATGATCCTGTCTTCATTCTTTCCCCAACTATTTAATTTTTTTTTTATTGGTACATTGTATTTATACATCATGATGAAGGAAAAAACCTGTGTAGACATAAATGCACACAGCACCCAGCCACCCCCCACCCAGTCTCCACCCTGCTCCCTCCCTGTCCCTCCCTCTCATGCTTGGCTTAGTGGTTGACTATTAGATGAATTAGTACATCGTGCGCTTTAAAGGGTTTCCTTTTCCCCTCCTCCTATCCCCACAGTTGGGTTGTCATTTGCTCCTCTATAGGATCTCCTTTTTCATCTGTAGTTCCTCCTATGACCCCTTTCACCTACTCATTGGGTTGAGAATAATCCCAGTTCTTGGGAAACTGAGATAGGAGGAATACCAGTTTGAGGCCAGCCTCCCAATTTAGAGAGGCCCTCTGCAACCTAGGAAGATTGTTTAAAAAAAATTTTTTTTTGGTGGTACTGGGGTTCCTGGAAGCCCTTCTACCTCTGGGCTACACTCCTAGACACATTTTACATTTTTATTTGGAAACAGGTTATCCGCCTCCCAAGCATGGGGATTACTAGTATGTGCCACCATACCTGGAAGATTGTTTCAAATTTATGAAAATAAATAAAATGGCTAGGGGTGTAGAGCAGAGGTAGACTTTACTGGGTTCAATCCCCAGTACCACAAAAAATGGGAAGTAATGGTAATGATGATTAAGACATATGTTAGACATTAATTTGTTCATTTGCTCAATGATCCTGTATATTAAATTTTTAGACAGCTCTGTAAAATGACTCTGACATGCACCTCAGTTTAGAAATCCTTGGTGCATATAAAATAATAACTAGGTCATTTATAGAACCCCCTTTAGACAAGATAAGAGAAAAGGTTCACCACACACATACTAGTCAAGGCAATCAACATAAAAGCCACGGAGAGAATCTTAAAGGCAACAAAAACAAAAGACCAAGTGACATTCAGAGGCAAATCAATTAAAATAACTTTGGATTTCCCAAACCAGGTCATTAAATCCAGAAGGGCCTGGAGAAACATACTTTAATCTTAGAAAGATAATAACTTCCAGCCTCAAATTTCCTACCCAGCAAAACTATCTTTCACATTCAATGGGAAAATCATAATCTGCCGGGACAAAAAGAATTTATGTCTTCCAAATCAGCCCTAGAGAAAATACTCAAAGAGATTAACTGCAAAAAAAAAAAGAAAAGAAAAGAAAAGAAAAGTAATACATGCCAGAACCAGAGAAACAATAATTTTCATCAAGAAAATTACACACCATGAACAAGTGCATCCCAGGGATGCAAGGCTGGTTCAACATATAAAAATCGATCCATGTAATTCATTACATAAACAGAACCAAAGACAAAAATCACATGACTATTTCAGTAGACGATTAAAAAGCATTTGAAAAAATTCAACACTCATTTTTGCTAAAGGCACTGCAGAGAATCAGAATAGAAGGAGCATACTACAATATCATAAAGACAAGTGGGTTTTTGTTTGTTTTGTTTTGTTTGGGGGTTTTCTTTTGGTGGTACTGGGGTTCCTGGAAACCATTCTGCCTCCGGGCTATACTCCAAGACACCTATTTTTTTTTAATATATTTTTATTTGGAAACAGGGTCTCTTAAGCCATCAAGGCTGGCTTCAAACCTGTGTGATCCTCCTGTCTCCACCTCCCAAGCATGAGGATTACAAGCATGCGCCACCCCCCCCCCACAAGACAAGTGTCTTTAACTAGACTTTTATTTTGTGGGTCTGGGGATGTAACCCAGGGTCATTCTACCTCCAAGCTATATTCCCAGCCCTGTTTTTCATTCTTTATTTTGAAACAGAGTCTCAATAAATTGCGGAGAACCTCACTAAGTAGCTGAGGCTGTCTGCGAACTGCAATTCTCCCATCTCAGCCTCCCAAATGCTGGGATTACAAGCATGTGCCACCATGCCCAGGCTAATTAGACTTTTAAAAAAATACTTTAATTGACACAATATACCTGCTTCTTTTTCCCATGCCCCATGTCTTTCTGTTTATCTACTATGTTGGATCTTGTTCCCTCATGTGAACAGGTTTCCTCTCACTACCAACATCCTTGCTGGTCACAATAGCCAATCTCATGAAGAAATTTAATTATAAGGGGGAAATAACTTTCCCCTTTATATATGTCATAGTTCTATAATAAGTTGCATATTTTTATTTTAACCTAAATATGAACATGTTTTATATAGTTAAGGGTAGGAAAAAAGTAGATTGCATTTTTTTTTCAAAACTTGGCACTCCAGCAACAATCTTAGGTTTATGTAAAACTCTAAATACTTATAAAAGAAATGGAACATTCTATTCTCTGTAGATATATTTTTTAAAATAATTTGTTTTCCAGGTGTTTAGTCTATGTATCTGTTTTTTCCTATTTGACAGAGATTGGAAATAATAAAAAATATAAAGCAGAAATCAAAACTGCTTATTGTCTATTGCCCTTGGATAAATACTTTCAGCATATTGCACAGTTTTTTAAAAAAATCTATCCTTATGTTTTATTTAGATATTCTATATAGCCAAATAAAGCATATATATTTTTATAATATACATTGTTGTTTTATGGCATACACTATAGATTTCCACACTTTAAGGTGACCAATTTAGCATCACCTTATTAATCATCAATGTAAATACTATCCTTATTAATCATAAATGCAAATACTATCCATATAATAATGTTCCTAATTTCTATTATTATTATTATTATTATTTTTGTTGTTGTTGTCGTTGTTTTTGGTGGTACTGGAGATGGAGCCCTTGTACCTCCAGGGTACACTCCCAGACCTATTTTATATTTTTGTTTGGAAACAGGGTCTCTTAAACCAGGGAGGCTGGCTTAGAACCAGCAAGATCCTCCTGTCTCCACCTCCCAAGCGCGGGGATTACAAGCATGCGCCACCACACAAATTTCTCTTATTTATTAATAAATACTTAAAATACTTTAGGAACAGTATACAGTTAATGAACAAAAAAGTCCCTAAGAAGAAAGAAATTAATATAGTTTTATGTATAGTATTTTGATAATATATATTCAAGCTTAAACCTTGAAGAATTTGGTAAATTTATATTCATGTTTTCAAAATTAAAAATAAAAATGGGTGTAGGGGGCTGGGCATGATGGCACATGCTTGTAATCCCCACACTTGGGAGGTGGAGACAGGAGGATCACGCACATTCAAAGGTTAAGAGACCCTATTTACAAATAAAAATATAAAATAGGTCCAGGAGTGTAGCCTGGAGGTAAAAGGGCTTCCAGGAACCCCAGTTCCACAAAAAAAAAAAAAAAGATGGGTAGGGCAGTGCATACCTGTAATCCCATTACTTAGGTGGCTGAGATAGGAGGATCACAAGTTCAAGGACAGCCTCAACAACTTCACAAAATCCTTAGTAACTTAATGAGATCCTGTTTCAAAATTAAAAAAAAAAATGAAATCAGGCTGGATATATAGCTTAGAGGTAGGAAGGCTCCTGGGTTCTAAAAATAAATAAATAAATAAATAAATAAATAAATAAATAAATAAGAGAACATTACAAGTGTGAAATAAATGTGCTTTCTTATTCATTCATTTAAAATTATTGAATATGTGGCACTGTATTAAATACACAGTGAACAGGTTTTGCAAAGAGATTATCCTTAATGAAACATATATTCTGATTGAAGAAACAGCATGTGCTTTAATCATTGAAATCATTATAGTTTGTATAAGAGGGAATTAAAAAGGTCCAGTTTTAGAAAATACCGGCACTCACTTTAGAAAGCATGAAGAGAAAGGAACAGGTATGAAAAAGGCAGAAAAATAGAGCCAGACATAGTGGGACACGCTTGTAACCCCAACGCTTGGGAGGCTGAGACAGGAGGATTCCACAGGTTCGAAGCCAGCCTCAGCTACTTAGTGAGATCCTGTTTCCAAATAAAATATAAAATAGGTCTGGGACACACACACACACACACACACACACACACACACACACACACACACAGAGGCAAAAAATAGAACAGGTTGCTGAGGAAAGACAAGGTGTACTCTCCTTTAGGAAACCATAGAAACAAGATGCCATTATCAAAGTAAGTGATAAAATGTGAGTGGTGTGTGGGAGTTTGGAGAACCAAGAAGGATTTTGATCACAGTGGACTATATATTTTTTCTTAGTCATTCCGGATGAGTAGAACGTAAATTTTACATACTATATTATAAATTATAATATCCATAGCACATCTAAATATAAAGCTGCTTTTGATAGACTTTTTAATTCTGCCTATCCCTAATTTGAATATATATATTTATTCACATGTAAATAAAATATATATATAAATATATATAAATATATAAATATATGTTTATATATAAAATATATAAATATATATAAAATATATATATATATATTCACATGTAAAGATAGCAGTTAAAATACACAAGTATGATTATAAATAAGTACATTTTCTATTTCAGCCTTTTTTATCTCTATAAGATACAGATCTTTTTTAACTCTAAATAAAACAATGTATTTAATGCAGTGAAATGTTGATTGAATCTGAATTACTACAATAACAGATATGGATGTTAAAGTAAAAATATATTGGTAAAAATTCATACCCAATATCAATCTCCTGATTTGTATATTATCTTCTTTAAACATAATAACTGAAATGGGAATCTAGAGAAATGGAAAATCTGAATATCATCTCAATAAATTTCCTTTGCAATTGTTTCATACCATTAACATCTCATAGATGATTCTACGGTTTGTGGGTTGCTCACAGTTTTTTTCTGGAAGCCATTTCTGACCTTACACTGCTCAGTTGCCTTTTGACTATATATTTCAGCTGAACCATGACCTGCCTGAAGCTTGGTAAATCTGGTTACAATGTTCTTCACACTACTGCTAGTATGAACACCCAGTGTTCACATCATATATTCTACACTGCCTCCCCACATCTCAATCTATTTTAACTGAATTTCCACCTCCCTTGCTTTCACTGATTTCCCCTTACTCCAGCACAACCAGATTCATTTAGCACATCACTTTTAGCATCTTACCTGATGTTGGCCAGGTGGAGAAGCAGCCCAGAGGCAGGATGGCCCACAAGCTATTGGTTTCTTTGTTTGTTTTTTTCCCCCCTGTTATGGTTTGGATTTACAATGGCCTCCTCAACCTCACATAGGAAGCCAAGTTGGAGGTGGGGCTTGCTTGCCTAGGAGGAGTCCTTGGGAGTGTAGCCTTGGGAATTATATATGATCTCTCCTCCCCTTGTTCCTTGATGTGGAAGCAGAACACCTGGGTGGGGGAGGGGGGCTCTGTATCTTTCTGTTCCTTTCTCCATGTCCTGAGCTCTGTACACTTCTCTTGGCCTTAATATAAACTGAACCCCTGAAATATCCATAACTATGAGCAGATAAATCTTCCTCTAAGTTGTTGTCATTAGAATTTGGGAGTCAGAGTGTGAATGCTAACCAAAACATACCCTAAAGCAAAGAAGTTTACTGAGTGGTGGGGAAAGTGGGCTGCAGTAAACGGGGGTGAGGATAGGTATGTGTCACCTCCCTTTAAGAAGAAAGTCATAGAGACCTCCATGGCACCCAAGGTGAGGACACTCTTAATCACACAGTCTGGCAGGAAGATGGAAAGTGAAACCACCTTGCGTCAAGTCTGTGTAATCACCTCAGCTGAGCCTGCTTCAAGCTCAGCTGTAGCATCTGCAGAGGCTTTTCATCCTTAAAGGTCAGGGTCCAGAGCTTGAGCTACAAGAGCTACAGTTCTCCACAACATCATGGACTTCCTTCCACACTACTCTTCTGCTTCTAATATTCTACTAGTACTCTATGGTATCAGTGCTAGAATTCTCTTCTTGTGAGTATATAAAGAAGTCAACATAAATCTTTTTGTCTAGTTGAGTGAATATTGAAGATTGATAACTAGAAGAACATTAAAAAATTCTTGAGTCCAAAGAGGAACTTGAATATTTATTCTTACCGATACCCTTTGTAATATTTATTTTCACTAAGATTTGAGAGGTCCAATTATACATAGTGAACTTATTTATATGTATTTGTATCTGACATTTACTTCTTTCCATGGAGAATTTCATATAGCCTTAAAATCTAGGAAAATCAAAACATATGAGCAAAAACATAAATGTATGTGTGACTGTGGAAAATACAGAAACTATATTTATTTAGTTAGTTTTCAGTGCTTCTGTGACATGGATACCTGACAGGTAAATTTGCTTCAAGCTCAGAAAAAATTTTCAAGAAGGGAGATAGCATTTGAGCTGGAACTCAAAAGAGTCAGTCACATATTTCTGAGTGAACAAGAAAGAGAAAAAGAAACATGATTCCAGAGTTTCAAATGCCTACAGACATATGTAAATAGAGTAAAAGTTAAATAAATATATTAATAAAAGTTATATGCTTAAAATTTGTATGGTCTTTAAATGAAAGCTCACATTCTAAAACCTAGGCTTGTGAATGTGTAAAAATATTAATTGTACACCAAAAAGTCAAAGCAACAGAAACCTTAGAGGCATGGTATCCCTCCACTGACAATTCTTTACCTATGGGAGAGCTGGAGCATGTGATATACTGGGTGATAGAAGACATCTTTTTTTTGAGTAATGGGTATAGTAAGAGTTTTGGAGGAAGTGATCCTAGGTAAGCACTTTTTAGAGAGAAAAAGGCACACCTCACTTATCTGTGAATGAATGTTGATCTATTGTTTGGCGTGTTTTGAAACTCTAAGCAATAATCATCCTTCCATAACCTCATGCAAAAACCAAAAGGAGAATTTTCTATGGTCTTAGGGTAGTTGAATATATAAGGTGCAAAATTTAAAAATTTTAAAGTTTATTTAAATTCTAAAAACTCACTCACATATTTTACCATACAGAGGTATTCCAAACTGTCATTTCTTGGATAAACAAACATGTTTAATAGAATATTTGATGTTGTGTACAAACAGCCAGAAGGCCTCTGGCACTGGCATTCAATAAGGTAAACTATTTGGAATAAAATGAATTCAAAGAATCTCTACAGGCAGAAGTGCCTAAAACCCAAGTTTCAATTTTGTAGCTTCCAAAACCAGAAATCAATTTGAAGTTCATATTTTTGCATGAGAAGCTTTGACCCCTGAACTGTGTATCCTGTTAGGTGGTTGTAGTCATGTAGCTGATTGACCTCTCATCTGAAACAAGAATAATAATGCCAATAGAACAGTCAGTGAGAGTGTCAAATATACACATCATTGTCTATAATTCTACTAATTACATAGGACCCAACTTTATTAATAAGCTATTAAAATTATAGGAATATAGTAAACCAATTTTTGGTTTCCAATGACTATCAAGAATCATAATATTTTCTATAAAAAACTTTGTTCTCTTGTGCACTACTGATTTATATCTTGGAAGAAACAATCCAAGAAGCCTGATACTTAAATTTTATGTGGAAGCTTTCCATTACATGTATTACATTTTTCTCCCTTAACAACATATACAACCTGAAAGGTTTGCTATGTGTTTTTTGTTTTATCTTTCTCTTGTTATTTGCATTTGTAAGTAAAAAAACATTGAATTATTCTTGAGGATTGCTTGTAACCTTTTTTTTTTTTTTGCTTTTTGGTTGTTATTGTTAATACTCCAATAATGCCCAGAATTTGTGCGACATTGGACCATAATTTAGCACATATTTTTTTGGTTTAGAAGTGGTTAAATATCTGTTACTCTCATCACCAGCTCTAAACCTAGCTGCCATTTTTCAGAGTCAGCCAGAAGTGTGATGAGCTTGCAACAAGCAGGATTTAAAGAGATAGAATCAAAGAGTAAACTCAGCAGCGCTGTGCTGCATACCCAAAGGATGGCACTGGCCCAGGGGCAGGAACTGATGGCTGATGGCTTATGAAGCAGGACGTGATTTCCCCATAGTTGGCTGCCATGGATTGGGAGGCTGTTCTGTCAGAGATAGAGTATTCCCATTCACAGAAATTATAATCACTGTATTATCTAGGCTGAAATTATTTGAAACAGCTTTGTTATTGTCTGGTTTAATTTACATCTCCTCTGAGAGATTATAACATAAATGCTAAGTACATATACACACAAATATATACATATGAAGAAAAGAGAACATTAAAACTGTTTTCAAATTCTATTCATACACTTGTCAATATAGTTCTCCAACATTAATAGTTTTTCAATCTCAGGGCCATAACAAATTGTTTGATACAGATTTAAATGCTGTTTTTCTCTTGTGCTGGAAGCAAGTGGGAAATACACCCGCCTTATGTAATAAGAATAAAAACAAGAAGATTCTTTAAAGCTTGCTTTTTCACAATTGGACACAATTTTAACAATACACAAAGTTAGTATTGCTGGGCTCTGGGGCTTAACCCTACTGAGGTGAATAAGCACTTTAATTCCATTTTAACTGGGAAAACATTTGTTAAGCTGGGCTGACACCTCTGTGGACATTATCTGCTTCATCTCCCTGAGGCTTCTCAGCCACATAAAAAGCTCTCTGACATTTAATGCTACATAAAATGATGCTGGTAGTGTTTGCCTGTCACTAACAAACAATTTCAGAGAAAGTAGAAATCAAGGTAATTATAAAACATACTTGAATAATTTCTTGAGGCAAGGGAAATAAAGGTTACTATATACCCTGTTACTTTAGTTATTTTTTTACTATTTGTTTCTGCTCCAAAACAGGTCCTCAACTTATGGAAAATTTTATTTCCTTTCTCTACCTAATTTGAAAGAACTACTACTGAGAGATAAATAATAATTATATATAAATTAATGGTTTGAATTCATACATGATTTCTTCTACCTTCATGAGGAAATCTGGGCAAATCATAAATTTCAAGTAATATATATATATATCCTCTGAGCTACATCATCAGCCTTGTTTTCTATTTTTAACATTTTTAGAGTCTCACTAACTTGCTAACACTGTCCTTGAACTTGCACTCCCTCCGTCTCAGCCTCCCAAATAATGTGATTAAAGGCACATGCCACAGCACCCAGATCAAGTGCCTTATGAAATGAGTTTAACTCTTTTGGTTTATAGACCCAAAACTGAAACACACACACACATGATATGTGGAACTATTGAGAAAGAAACTTTTCTCTGTGTGTTTGCACATATGTAATCAATTTTGTTAATATGAATGCATTTAAACAATGTAGATTAATATTGTTACTATCGTTTTAAAAATATTTTTCCATTTTGGAAATAGTAAACCACATTTTAAAAATTCAGAATGATAAAGCAGAATTACCTTTTATTTCAACTGACTAACCATTATCATCATTTTCGGTTTCTACAGTCTGAGAATAAATCTCAAATCTCAGTGTATTTTCAAACTATACTCATTCTACTTTTCCCTTATCCATCTTTTCTAAAATTTTGCCCAACCTAAATTTTCAAAGCCCCCCCCCTTATCTCTGCAACTCTTCCAGAGACCTCACAAATATCCCCAAACTCAGAACTCGAGTATCCAGAAAGGATCTTGTAAAACCAACAGTTCCTACTCTAGTCTTTGCTGTGAGGAGCATGGAGGAGACTCCACATCCCCTCCCCACACTGGCACTCTTGCATTGGGTCTGCTCCAAGCAGAAGAATTCTGCACCACAGTATAGCTGACAATGCCGCCTTCTGCTGTTGTTGAAGTTTCTGGCACCAATTGTGCTGACTCCACTTAGGCTGATTTGCACTCTCAGTCTCTCAAATAGAGCTTAGTAAAATAGCTGGGATTCTAGATTCTTCTCCCAATATGAACCACAAACCCATAAAGATGTGCTCCAGAGGATAGTGGTGTTGGGGATGACGCTGATGACTGATACAGCCTTCATCATCTATACTGTATTCACAAGTTCCCCTCCCCAATTTGCAAGTTGTCCTTGAACCTCTGCTTTGCCAGCTTAGCAAATCTGATGCCAGGCATTCTTTCAAAAGAGGTGTAGCCTATTGTGCCTCTCAAGTAAACACATGCAAGGCTCGTGATAGGGCATTGATCGGGGTATGTTCTTTCTTTTTGTGTATGTTTTATTCATAAATACCATATGCAATCACTGTGTCTGAAACTAGGAACATACAGTAAAAAAAAAGTTTTAATTTTGTTCACATGGAGTTTGTGGTCTTTTGGAGGAGACATGTGGTAAACAAACATTTGAAATATTGATGGATAAAAAGCCAAGCACAGGCTGCTATGTGAAGCTGTAGAAAGGGGATTTAGTGTCAGTTAAACACTCCAAATCAGCACAGTTCTGTGCAAGCGTATAATTGTTTGTGTTTATGTACTGGCTTGTGCCTTTCTTTTACCTCAATTGTGACCACTCCATTGTATCACAGGAAAAGGCTCCATAAGTTTAAATGTCCTACTTGGTCCCTAAAGGCAGCTGAGTTGTGACTCTAGACCTAGTAACTCAACAAAGATATTCCAGACTTGAAGAATGAGATGGACTTAGCCATAAGTATGAGTGTGGACTATTGGAAAGGACATTTTCATAAAAACATAGGCATGCACAGTATATAATATTATGAGCAATAGTAACAATAACAAAAATCATTTTTATTAGTCTGGTATATTGTTCTAAGCATCTAATATGCATTTTATCATTTGTTCTTTCCATTAACATTAAGAAAACATTAAGAAAATTGTATCTTTTTAAATTAAGAATCTGAGATTTAGAAATCCTGTGATTATGTGCCAAAATTTAAACATGTCAGTAAATGTCTAACTCAAGATACAAACCCTTTTAGGTCAACGTTAGAACATAAATTTTTTAATTGTTAACTAAACCAATGATTTTTAAAGGTAGGTCCTAATCCATAAAAGATTATGAAATTAATTTACTGAATCAATTGCTTGATTTTTGTAATAGGACCACAAGAATAAACAATATTAGAATAAATCATACTTGGAAAGGATTAGCATTTTGGTAAAAAAAAAAATTTCAGTGAAACCAGTTCATGAGTCTGATCTGGTTGCAATATAAAGTCTAATTTTATTTTGGGAAGTTAAGAATGTTGGAGAATGATAGTTTTGAATTCAGAAGTAGGAAACTAAAATTAAAACTAAAACTAAAAAAAAGTTATAAACGGAAGATAAAACTAAGAGAATGAGGTAGGTAAAAAGAGACTGATGATAATTTTTTTTGTGTGTTATAAATTTATTTTTTTCTTAAAGCAATGAATAACTACTAAAGAATTTAGTTAAGAGTGATATACTATATATTTTCCAAATACAATGAAATGAGAATAGAAAAACTCAGAGAAGTTGGTCAAGAGAATATTAATTACTGATGGGAGCAAAAATGGTGATTTGGATAAAGTCATGGCAGTGAGAATGGATAAACTTGGAAAAACACTAGAGGTATTCAAGGGGGATGAAATGATAAGGTATGATTATTTTCTCTTCTTTGCATGCTGTTAAGGGTATAGATCCATTTTTTAGTCTGCCCCTTCTTTTTGATTCATCATTAATATCACTTGCTAGAGAGTTGAAATGTTATTTAAAATTATATTTATTTTTTATTTATTTTTTTTATTTTTTGGTGGTACTGGGGTTCCTGGAAGCCCTTCTACCTCCGGGTTACACTCCCAGACCTATTTTATATTCTTTTTTATTTTTGGAAACAGGGTCTCTTAAGCCAGTGGGGCTGGCTTCGAACCAGCACGATCCTCCTGTCTCCGCCTTCCAAGCGCGGGGAATTACCACCGTGCCCCACCACGCATGGCTAAAATTATATTTAAAATATGCAATATTCAGCAGGGCGTGGTGGCGCACGCTGGTAATCCCTGCGCTTGGGAGGCGGAGACAGGCGGATCGCTCGGTCAGAAGCCAGCCTCAGCTACTTAGGCTTTCAGCAACTTAGTGAGACCCTGTTTCCAAATAAAGTATAAAAAAGGTCTGGGAGTATAGCCCGAAGGTAGAAAGCCTCTGGGTTCCACCCCCAGTACCACCAAAAAAATTAATTAAAAATATGCAATATTCATAATAATCAATTAAAATTTTTATAACAAAAATATTGTTTGCTAGTTTTAAAAATGAAATCTACACAGAAAGAAGTGATGGCTTATGCTTGTAACCCTAGTAGTTTTGGAGGTTGATACAGGAGGATGCTAGGTTCAAGGCATGCCTCAGCAACTTATCAAGACTCTCTTTCAAAATTTAAAAAAAATATATATGTCAGGTGTGGTGGTGCATGCTTGCAATCCTTGTGCTTAGGAGGCTGAGACAGGAGAATTGCATAGGTTCGAAGCCAGCCTCAGCTACTTAGTGAGGCTCTCAGCAACTTAGATGCTGTTTCCAAATAAAATGTAAAATAGGTCTGGGAGTAAAGCCCAGAGGTAGAAAAGCCCCTGGGTTCCACTTCCAGTACCACCAAAAATTTTTTTTTTAAATTAAAAAATACAATAGGATGGCATAGCTCAGAGTTAGACTGATCCTGAATTCAATCCTCAGGACCTCAAAAATATTTTTATAATATGTGATATTTATAATAATCAACTACAATTTTTGTAGCAAAAATAATACATACTAATTTAAAAATAAAATTTACACCTAAGTGATTATGCAGTAAAAACTGCAAATTGCCGGGTGTGGTAGCGCACACTTGTAATCTCAGCACTTGGGAGGCTGAGACAGGAGGATTGCATAGGTTCGAAGCCAGAGTCAGCTACTGAGTGAGGCTCTCAGCAACTTAGTGAGACCCTGTTTCCAAATAAAATATAAAATAGGTCTGAGAGTATAGTAGAAAGCCTCTGGGTTCTACCCCAGTACCAAACAAACACACACAAAAGAAAGAGAAAGAAAGAAAGAAAGAAAGAAAGAAAGAAAGAAAGAAAGAAAGGAAGGAAGGAAGGAAGGAAGGAAGGAAGGAAGGAAGGAAGGAAGAAAGGAAGGAAGGAAGAAAGAAAGAATCAAAAAAACCCTGCAAGTCAACACTGGGGAAAATATTTGTATAAATGATATTTTTATTAACTAATCCATATCACCCTATTCTCAGATAGAGGTGAAGACTGTCTAGCTGCTCTGCATTATGCAAAAATTACATATACCTAATCATAGGTGAATATATTTTGAATAGATATTCCACAATTAATGAATAGATATTCCATTAATGTAATCAGAGATCAAAATTACAATTCTCTTTGGATGTACCTTATATTATTCCACCCTTGACAACAACAACAACAAAAAAACCCCCTACAAAACAACAGCAACACTCACCACAAAAAAATCCCTGATTTTCTAAAACCAAAAAGCAAATAAATGACAGAATGGGAGTAAGAAGAGAAAAAAGGACAAAAGGAAGGGAGGAGGAGAGAAGGAAAAGGAATGGAAGAAAGGAAAGAAAGAAGAGAGTTATTTTGGAAATATGCCTATTATATTAAGGCAAAAGAAGTCAGTATGAGAATTTGATCAAATAACTATTTTAGTTTATATCTCTTTTGATTGGTCACCAAAAGCTCATATTTTCCTTTATGGAATCTAAGCAATTCTCAGAAGCATAAGAAATATAAGTAATTTATATTTTCTTTACAAAACGAGCTGCTATGTTTTATTTATTTTTATTTTTATTTTTATTTATTTGTGTGTGTGTGTGTGTGTGTGTGTGTGTGTGTGTGTGTGTGTGGTGCTGGAGATGGAACCCAAAGGCTTTCTACCTTTGTGTTACACTCCCAGACCTATTTTATATTTTATTTGGAAACAGGGTCTCACTAAGTTGCTGAGAGCCTCACTAAGTAGCTGAGGCTGGCTTCAAGCCTGTGCAATCCTCCTGTCTCAGCCTCCCAAGCACTGGGATTACAAGCATGCACCACCATGCCCAGATGAGCTGCTATGTTTTATACAATGTAATTTAAACAAAAATAAAGAGAGTATGATATATCTAAAATTACTATAATAGGATTACACTGAAGACTGGATGAGTTTATGCTTGTAAAACAATTTGTACATAATTAACACCATGTAGGCACTATAAAAGAAAAGAGAGAGAGAAAAAAAAAGAGAAGGAGGGGGAGGAGGAGGAAGAGGAGGGTCATTTGCTAATATTTTTATTTCAAAAATAATTTTAAAGAAGAAAACATAATTTTAAGTTTTCTTACTTGAATGGGAATATTATCAGTTTGAATGGGATTATTGGCATTAATTTTCTTCCAATGTTATGCAAGTGTTTCTGTTAAAGAAACCAGATCTATGTTGGCTTTGTTTCCTCACTCTCAAAAGATAAGCCCTCGCGGGGCATGGTGGTGCAGGCTTGTAACCCCCGCGCTTGGGTGGCGGAGACAGGAGGGTGGCACAGGTTCAAAGCCAGCGGCGCTGGCTTAAGAGACTCTGTTTCCAAATTAAAAAGTATAAAAATAGGTTTGGGAGTGTAGCCCGGAAGTAGAATGGTTTCCAGGAACCCCAGTACCACCAAAAAAAAAAAAAAAGATAAGCCCTCACCTGTCATTACTCTGGACCACATTGTCTCCACCACCCATTTAGTATGTGACAAGTGGCCCTGAAGCTTCACATCGTGGGGATAAATCTGCATGCTTAGAGTGACCTTTCAATGTGTGGAGTGTTTCATTAAATGAAATATTTTAAGTTACAAAATCATTACAATTTAGAATATATATAATAGTTATATTTAGTGCATTTATTTTGACAATACATGTTATTTTGACATCATTGTAACAAAAAACAAATAATTTTCTCTTGGTTCTCCTTGCTTTTGACTAATATTATGAGAAAAATATTATATGAAAATAAAAACAAGATAGACAACTTTCCCACCAAAAAGAAACTTTTATATATGAGCGTGAATATAACTACTACTTGTAAAGCAGAGTTTATTGCTTCAATATGAAGAAAAAGAATAAAAAGTGCATCTATATGTATTAATATATATACACACTTATGTACACGTACATATGTATGCATATTTATACCAGTAGTAGTCATTAATATTTTGTATAAGTCTAGATACATAAATACACACAAATAAAATCATAGATAAAATAAAAATATGGTAGAATCATGTACATAATCTATAATTTTATCCAAAGGAGAATGTATTTTATCTTGAAGACATATTTAGATTTAATCTACCTTATTTTCAAAATTGAACATAAAGTAATAATCATTTATTGTTAGTTATCACTAGACATTTTACTAAAAATTTTCAATATTTTATTTCCTCAAATTTAGTAATGTCAGAATTATTTCAATTTTACATAAAGAAAATGAGAAATAGTGATGGTTAGTAAATTACCAACCAAATATATTTCTTACCTTCATTTAGAAATATTAGTTGATTCCATATCATAATGCTTGTGGCATTTTTCAGAAAGAACTATTTGAAAATCCAAAGTTTAGCCGGGCGTGGTAGTACATGTTTGTAATCCCAACACTTGGGAGGCTGAGACAGGAGCATCACACAAGTTCAAACCTAGCCTCAGCTACTTAGGCTCTCAGCAACATAGTGAGACTCTGTTTCCAAATAAAGTATAAAATAGGTCTGGGAGTATATCCCAGACGTAGAAAAGCCCCTGGATGGGTTAGGCGGATGCCAAGGCCAGCGGCCAGGATCGGAGCCTGACGTGAGGCAAGGCCGGTGCTGGCGCCTCTGAGGCCGGGATAAGAGCTTGATGAGGGGTTAGCCCGGTGCCGGGGCCAGCAGCCGGCATCGGAGCCTGCCGTGAGGCAAGGCCAGTGCTGGGGCCTCTGAGGCCAGGATCGGAGCCTACTGAGGGGTTAGGCCGATGCCAGGGCCAGTGTGGCCGGTATCGGAGCCTCCTGTGAAGCAAGGCTGGTGCTGGGGCCTCTGATGCCGGGATCGGAGCCTGCCGAGGGCTTAGGCTGGTGTCAGGGCCAGCGAGACCAGAATCAGGGCCTCCCATGAGACAAGGCCGCTGCTTGAGCCAACGAGGTCTGGATTAGTCCACCGGGTAGCCAGGCCACTACTGGGGCCGTCAAGCGTGGGATCGGTACTTGCAACACGGCATGCACAGAGAAATATCACAGAAAATAAAAATCAGATGCTTCCCCTAATCAGCAAAAACTTGGAGGAAAGGGGCAACAGGAAGAGGTCGAGCTACAGAAAGGGCCCTATAGTGAAGCAACTAAGGTGACCAGGAATAGGGGAGGATGGAGCCTCCTTAAAATGCAGGAGGTACATAAACAAATGTATCAAATTTAATCACCAAACAAGCATGGGATCGAGGGAGGAGGAGGGAATGGGATGGGGTCTGGATGAGAGCTAATTGGATGATGTGTGCTTGTATATCCTCTCAAGTCTTGTATTCCAATGTGATGTATGATTACAATGCACAAATAAAAAAATTAAATTAAAAAATAAAATAAAATAAAATAAAAATAAATAAATAAATAAAAGAAAAGCCCCTGGGTTCCATCTCTAGTACCACCAAAAATAAAATAAAAGAAAATAAATACAAAAAGAAAATCTAGGGCCGGGCGTGGTGGCGCACGCTTGTAATCCCTGCGCTTGGGAGGCAGAGACAGGAGGATCACGCAGGTTCGAAGCCAGCCGCGCGCGCTGGCTTAGGAGACCCTGTTTCCAAATAAAAATGTAAAAATAGGTCTGGGAGTGTAGCCCGGAGGTAGAAGGGCTTCCAGGAACCCCAGTACCACCAAAAAAAAAAAAATCCAAAATGTCATTTTATTGTAATTTATTACTGTTATTGATGATGAAAATATCCTTTTATTATGCATTTTTTGTGCTTTGTAATTGTTCTGCATATATCACCTTATGACATGTAGCTCTTTTTTCTATTTTTTCTATACCAAATAATGTACCACATTTTAAAATTTTGTTTCAAACAAACTGCCATTTATAATGATGCTTCCATTGCTCATGTCTGCCTTCACCAATTAGACCGAACGTCATTGTAGGCAGGGGTTGTTAAGCACTATAGTGAACGCCATAGTTCTTAGGGTCAATACAAAGTCTGAAGGTCCACATTAAACAACCATGCTTTCAGAGTTTATTTTTGAAGAATATTACCAGAGACATTTAATAGTTTGCTAGCTCCTACGTCCTTTAATTTAAAAAACTTAGTATGTTTAATTCATTCCAGTAATTCCTCTGTCCTTTAGTTTGGGGATCATTTCTTTGTTTTGGGGGTTATGCAAAATCGATGGTAATATTTTTAGTATCCATTAGCTTACCAGACATGCTTCATGAAGATCATAGAATTATTGATTTGTATTGATTGTTTTACAACTTCCTTAGAGGACTTCTCCAGCTAAGTGCCAAATTACATCAATAAAGCATATAAATAAAGAAACTTTATGTAAAATATGCATTAAAACAATTTCACTTCTGACATTGTCAAAAAAAAAACCAAAAATTACTACTCAAATTGGAAAAAGTCAATACATAAATAAGAGCATTTATCACTTATATTTAAATAGTCAGATAATATAAGACCAGCAAAGCAGAAACATTGTCTTCAATGAATAGTAAAATTCTCTTCACATGTGCTCACACACTTACTACAGATATTTGTTTAAACATATTTTCTTTTGCTGAGAGACCATCAAGTTTACTTTTTCTTATAAAAAGAAAACTCAATAAACAAAATTATTAAAGTTGAATGTAACTTGCAGACAAATAAGAAATGCAATACGAAGCAATTTACTTTGAGTGAGAATAGGTTTCATTTTTATATGGTTGTGAAATATCAGAGGTTTTCAAATGAAGAGACTCTTTAAAGCACTGCTGCCTTTTCTAGAATGTTAAATTTTTGGACATGCCCCCAAATATTCTACATGCCTATAAACTGAGAGCAGGATTCATCATACACTAGGAATGCAGAAATATGAGGTACAGGGAAGGAAAACATACATGCTATTTCTCATAGCACATCATGAAGCAAAATCATGCTTTCCATTCAAAATTAAGATAAAACTTCAGCAATTATACAATCAAAAGACCTGAAACAATAACAAAAGTAACTAAGGTATTTCCAAGTGTCTCCTAATTTTTGCATACTAAATCAGTTCTAAAGGAGAAGATGGATATTTAATTGGTTATACTTGAGTCAAATTTCACTTGTTTGAAGCTCAGATTCTATATATAGAAAGTAAAGTAAAAGATAAAGGGAAAGATCGTTTTTTTCTATGTAACAGACATATAATGTATGTTTAAAGACCTCACTGAAATGAAAGTATAGCTTATTGGGTGGCTTTTATAAAAAGAAGATGATTTTTGCACAAACACATATAAACATGTACATGTATTGTTTCTTTTTCTTCCTCTCTCTCACATGTGATGAATCTGATGACAAAAACTGTTGTTGCTTTCAGGTAAATTAATGCAAATGCAAAATGGTCTCTCAATTTGGGTATGTCTGTTCAGTAATTTGTACCACTTCCCCCTATTGTTTGTTTTGAGTACAATGTTATAGAGAGTTAAGTTTGAAAAAAATATAAACCTCAGGTAAAGGTTTAACATTATCAACTTCCTCTGGGGTATCAGTTTTCAGAATTGAGGGGGGAAATCAAGCTTTGATGTCTGTCTTTCTGTGAAATACCATTTACAAAAATTATCTGGACCTGACTAAGAGTAATTTACCACATCGCCCCAAACATAATTAAATATAATAGAGAAAAAGATCTCCTTGAAGAAATGGATTGCATGTTCGACTTTTTAAAGGACTATTAGAGTGATAGGGATGATTTATTCTTAAAAAGTTTGCTTAAAAATTCTGTTTTACTGAGTAATAGAAGTAACCTACATGGCAGCATTTTAACAGTTGTAATCTAAAATATTTGACCATTTAACTTAGAAGAAGAAAGCTTTATTAGCTCACAATTTTTCTTGGAGATATTGGGGTTCAATCCATGTGACCCCAGGGACACATCCTAGGACATGGCAGCAGAAAGCAACAAAGGGAAAGTACATGAGCTGTGTTACTTTCATCACTGAAGTCAAAAGCAAGAGTGAACAAAGGGAGGAGGAACCATGTAGAATTCCCAAGGTTGTACCCTCAGGGATCCACTTTCTCTAGCCACAACCTATTGTCCTAGGCTACCATCCTGTTAAACCTATTACAGTAGATTTATCCACTGCTGAGATTATAACCCTCATAACTCAATTATATCAACTCCAAACAGGTGTCTGGAGCTCGTGAAGGGGCCATCCTATATTTAATGGTAACAGTCTGCCCCTGGCAGCTGAAGAATTCATGTCCAACTTAGAATGGACATGAATGGCTGCAGCCTCATCCCTGCAGCCTGGTTAATTTCAATGGGCAGTGCACTTGCTCTTCCAGCCTTGCTCCATGGATTGCAGCTTGTAACCTTTCCTCTTGGTCTTTATATATTTTGGGTCTTTTTAAATCTCAACTTTTCAAGAGTTCTGAAAGTCTTAACAGTTCCACCATCACTAAAAAGTCCCAAAGTCCAGAGTCTTCTGTGATACTCAAAGTGAATTCTTGTGAAAGAAATGAAGAGCAAAATAAAAATCAAGCTACATGCATCCAATATGCAGTCATAAAGAGTGAAGCTTTTTATTACCAAGGGGAGGAATATGGCCACAGAAAAAAGGAATAGAGTCAAAGCAGTAACAATATCCAGCAGGGTGAATATTTAATCCTACAGCTCCATTTCTGACTTCTGATGCACATAACGGGGAGATGAGATCTCCAGTGGCCTTGGCAGCCTCATCCCTGCAGCCTGGTTAATTTCAATGGGCAGTGCACTTGCTCTTCCAGCCTTGCTCCATGGATTGCAGCTTGTAACCTTTCCTCTTGGTCTTTATATATTTTGGGTCTTTTTAAATCTCAAGTTTTCTTCTTGCAGCCTGGGATTCACCTGCACGATTCACAATTTGTCCCATTTGGGCTTTCCTTCTGAGATCTTGACCCTGGTATATATTGCCTGACTTTGCAGGCCTTCCTTTGAAATCTGGGGGAAAGCCTTCTTAATTTCCCCTTTTCAGTAAAGCCAATATTACTTGAGCACCAAGATGGGCCAGCAATAGAAAAGACAGTCATGTCCTCCTTAATCAATGGCCATGAGGGACTTTTTAACCACAGCTATTGGGCTTGCTCTATCCAGGCCACATCTGGGACTGCATCTATCTGGGCCATCCTTGGACCCAACTATATCTGGGCCATCTTTGACCCCAGCTTCATTTTCCACCTCCATAATGGCCATTTCTGTTCTTGCCTTCATCATAGCCATTTCTTTCTTCTTCCTTTCAGCCATCTCACTTATCACTGTCTGGACTAGCTTCACACATTCCTTTACAGCCAACAGAAAATCTATAAAATATTTCTGTTTTACTTTCTGCCCCTAAAATTCAGTGCACAATTCACTGAATGTGGACATCAATATCTATAATGCAGTTTGGGTATTTTGCTCTTTTCATATTTTCTCTGAGTGTTTAATCATCCCTATTATCTTTAAAACCACTCTCACACAAAGTAAGGATATGAACAAAATGCAGATAAGTTCTTTACTAAAGTGTAACACATATGACCTCTGCTCCATTTTTCTATGAAGTCCTCTTTGCCCTCCAAAATATCCTGAGCACAGTCTACTGTCCACCTTTTTAACCATATTCTGGCCCTTCCAGTTTCCTCTCACAAACTGATTCTAAAGATTCACAATCCATGTGGTCAGATATAGGTATAGCTGTGGCCCCACTTCTCTGGTACCATTTTCTAAATTAGTTAGTATTTTTACAGCTATAATCTAAAATACTTGATCCCATAACTTATAAGAAGGAGGTTTTATTAGCTTACAGTTTTCCTTGGAGATATTGGAGTTCAGTCTATGTGAGGCCAGGCCTGGAGACCTCAGGGTATGGTGGCAAGAAGTGAGGAAGGGAGAGCACATGAGATGTGTTCCTCAGATCATGCAGGCCGGAAGAAAGAGTGAGCAAGAGGAAGAGGAACCATATATAATCTGCAAGATTGCACCTCCAGAGACCCACTGTCTTTAACCACATCCTATCAGCCTAGGCCACCATCTAGATAAACCCATCACAATAGATGTATCCACTGTTGGGATTACAACCTTATAACCCAATTACATCAATTCCAAACACCAATTTATAAGCTCATAGAAGAACTTTTTGAATACCCTGCCCCATGTTTCAAGTGCTAAAATAGAAATTAATGCAATTATAGATCTTACCTCCAAAGAACTTTTGACAATGCTAGGAGACCTTCAAGAATTGTCAAGAACAACATGGTTGGGAAATTTTCTATGGTAGAAGCTCACAGTTACACAGTTTTTGTAGAGAACTTTACTTAATTCAAAAAGTTTGAGAAGCCTTCTAAAGAAAGGGTAATGATTTAACTTAATAATAATTAATGTTTAATAGCAATTTTTTATGGAGGTTGACACTGCAAGCAAAGATGCTCCAGGTAAGAGAACTATCTGAAAAGATTAAAAAGTACAAAAGAGCACATCTGTCTCAAGAAACTGCAAGAGCTTCAATAAAGCTGTATAAAACTTATCTATTAATATTGTCACAACATATTAAAAAGGAAATTTACAAATGGACTTATCATAGGGTCCTTTTAAACACACCTAAAATTTTAGACTTGCCTAACTCCCTAAAATTTTAGACTACTTTCTAAAGGGGAGAAACTGAATTGTTTTCAGCAGGTGGTAGTAAGGTTTGTATTTTAGGAAGATCACTCTGGTGGTTTCATTGGTATAACCTGATAGATTGAGGTCAGAGAAATCAATTAAAATATTCTTTTTAGTAACCTAGATAAGGAAGTCCTGAGTTTATGGAATCAAGTTATAATAAAGTACAGAAATATTTATAAACTAGAGAGGACTGAAATTAATGAAAAATTAATTGATATAAATGAAAAAGTAGAGTTTACAGTTACTTCCAGATTTCTAACCTGTAGAACTGAATGAATGTGGTAGTATCAAATTAAATAAAGAATACAAATATCAACAGTGAAATATTTTGGGTTTTGGATATAAATATGGTGAGTAAAATTGTTGAAATGTTGTTAAGTCTCAAAACTTTTGTGATAAATCCATAAAAATATTGTTTAAGAAGGTAAAAATATGAATTTAAAACTCCATACAAGCTTGGGCTGGATATCTTTGTGCATAAGATCTATGAGAAAATAATCAAAATAAAATGTGCAGATGGCCATTATAAAATTACTTTTCCAAATATTAAATTGTTTTATTTTATTTTTCTTTATAGAAAAGCAGAGAGAGAGAGAGAGAGAGAGAGAGAGAGAGAGAGAGAGAAGAGAGAGAGAGAATAGAATAGTGAATCCAAGCCTTAATCACATTGATTTTCCTGCCAAAAATATCAGTGTAGCAATATAGTTGCTACAGCTATACAGGAAGAAATGGGTTTATGTCCACATCTGTTAAGATTGTACCTAAGCTTTCCTTCCCCAGTTTTTTCTGAGAAACCTACTTCTTGTCACTTCATGTATGGTTTGGATTATCAAATCTGCTATTTTATAGAAATAAAGTGGCTAAATAACGTGCTGAAGCTCAACTATCCTATTGAGATGAAAGTTGGACTAAAATTATATGTGATTGGCATCGTTCTCTGATGTGTCTGTGTTATATTTGTTACATTTGTCAATCTTATGAGAAAACGAATGATCGAATCAGACTAAGTACTATATAAATGTTAGGATGTCTATTTTAAATGCCCCCAGAGCATATGGCTTGGTTACCATTGGCTAAAATAGATGATAGTATGGTAAAGTCGTTGCTATGCACTCAACAACTAATGCCTTTTTCCTCGGAGGATCAAGCTAGTCTATATTTTCTAGATTCTCCTTGTGCTGTGGGTAGTTTAGATGCTTCAAGGGCTACAGCGGATGCTTAGGTATATATGTTTTTCTTAGAGCTGGAGAAGAAGATAAGAGTTCCAAATTATTCTCAAAAATAATTCAACACTATGACAAATCTATAGGGCTCAAGAGTCAAAGAAGGATCCATGGATCATGCAGAGTTAGCTATTAGAAGCTAAGTCTGAGTCAGTGAGGATAGAAGCTATTGTCAAAGACCAGGGACACCTCTGTGGAAGCTTATGAAAATAGAGGCTGGAAATCATTGCAAGCAGCCTTCTCATGACATCACATTGTCATGTTAAATGTTTACCCCATATTATGATTTGGATCATCTCCAGGGAAAAAAAAGAAAGAGGAGAAAGAAAATATATAACATTAATGTGAGTTCTTAATTGTCCACATTAAAATCAGTAGTGAATAGATTTTTAAAATAGCAATAAAGAACTAGCAGCTGATAGAAGCTCAGGTTGAAGTCACTATAGAGAAATATGTAATAACACATCTATAAAGATCAGATGAAGCAACTTTTCTAAATCACTTAAAGAGATACTCTAGAATTTACTCTTTATAGCTAATAATATTTTAAAAAGAAAAAAAGAGGAAATGACATCCCAAATAACATTTTACTGATATCTGTTGTTTTTACCCTCTCATTTTTCTCCCAAACTTTATTATTCCCAATTAATAACTGCCTCTCCCTTCTTGGAGAGTTCCCATACCCGTTTAATAGGAAAGGAAAGTAGGTTATATGTTTTTTCTTATATGTGGAAGCTACAGAGTAAGGGGGATACAAGAGGGACTTTAGATTATGGAGGAGAAACCCAGTAGAACAAGGGAAGTGGTCCAGGGAAAGGTGGTGGTGGGGTGAGGTATTAAGGAGGCAATTTCATTGACATTATGTATGTGATACTATCAATGCCAATCTCAGTATCATGTTTAGGGAAGGGGAGCGTGTGGAGAGGGAACAGAGAGAAGTTTACCAAGTGCTGTGTGCATGCGTGTCACTATCACTCTTAACTACACTGTGACATGAGGCTACAATGCATATATATATAGACAGAGATAAGGAAAGGAAAAAAATTTGCTTGTAAGAATCAGAGATGTGGACAAAGAGAGAGAGAAGGAGACTTGCAGAGAATGAAGAAGGAATTATAGATAGAGAGTAATTGAAAATTTTAGAGTGAATAACATTGTTGATAAGTTACATTCTTGACTTCACTGCCATTTAAAAAAAATCTCTCAAGCAATATTTTTCTCAAATATAGTCACAGGAGCCAGGAATGTTGGTGCACACTTGTAGTCCTAGTGCTAGGGGTGCTGAGACAGGAGGATCACAGACTCAAGGACAGCGTCAGCAAGTAGTGAGACTCTCATCAACCTAGTGAAACCCTGTTTCCAAATAAGAAGTAAAATAAGTCTGGAGGTGTAGATTCAAAGTAGAATTCAAGTCTCAGTACCCCTCACACAAATATACATATACATATACATATACATATACATATACATATACATATACATATACATATATCTATAGGACATATATTTGTCAGTCAGAATGTGTAGCATCTCATATCATTCTCTATGTATGTAATGTAAAGAAACAATAAAAACCACCAGTTGTTGACTTCTAAAAAGGTTTAAAACTAAACTTAGATTGTAAAACATGTTGGCGTCAGCATCATTAGATTCACCTATTTTTCTTAAGATACTATTTAGTTATTTCAGGGATATACACATCAGTTAAAAAGTTTTGTAAATTTACATAGTTTTATTTTTTATACTATATACAAGGGTCATTTGTCTAGGGTAGATATTCTTCATGCTATAACTTGGCCTTCCATTCATTTTGATCTTTACTGAATCCATATCCATGCAGAGCCCATTATTTGAAGGACTATTGACAAAGTAGACTTCTCATTTCAAAAAATCAATACAGTTGTTCGTTAATCTGCACATTTTGTTTTTCATGTTTATACAGGTGTTCGACAGGGTTTCTGTATACAGTGTTATACAGAATTTCTGATCATTTTTGAAAGTGATTTTAAATAAATGTCAGTCACAGGTACTTCATTAGAATCACCTATTTGAGTGGAGTCTCATGAAGCATAAACAAAATTTTTTGTCTTTGGCATATAGAAAATCATAGGTTTTAAACTAAAACTTTAAATTAGCTTTAAAAACACAAGGCAAAATTGCATCCAAACATAGTCAGGTAAGTTTTCGTGCAAATCAACCTTGTCATAAGAAAGCCCTACCTAGAACATAAACTTCAAGCAAATAGAGTAAGTAGCAGTGTATACAGTTCATGCTGAGAGTTTATAACATGGGTATAAATGACTCCCCAAAACTTCAGGAGACAATTGGAATTATAGTTGCTCAACAAGCCAGCAGAGGAAGAAGAGGCTGATAGCATTATATCGGCCCCTCATATCCAACACTTTTTAATCAAGAAAAAATAAATTAAAAGCTACCTGTGGTGTGAAGAAAAAACCTACATTAATTTGTGTATTAATAAAATTAACTCATAGAAATTTAGGGGAGTAAGTTTGTTTTTTATAAGCCATTGCTCATGTCTTCTTAGTTTTTTAAATATATATTCACTGTATACATATTTTCATGTGAAAGAAAAGTGTAACCAGACTACTTATATTTTATTCAGAACTTTCAGGCATTTTTATATTTTTGTTCCTATCTGACAAAGACATTTATTGAAATTGTGGTGTATATTTCAGGTAAATACAGTACAGAAACATAGGAAAACAGTGTCAGCATTAATCAATTTTCTGTTTTGCTTTAAGTTGAAATACAACATTCCTTAGTGACATAAAGAAACCACACTTTATAAAATAGAGACAAAATCCAGATCATTTTTTGGTTTTATCGTCAAATCTTGTCAGATTTTTCCGGCTAAAAATTCTTTCTTTAAACTAAAACAGATATGGAATCTTAGTGCTTGCATTTACATTCTGAACACTTTATCAAAAATGATCTTCTTTTCTTCCTTCATTGAGATTGGGGTCTCAGGCAGTTGTCTCTTTAAGTCAGTTTCCTAATTTAATAACAAATGATTTTCACCATATTTTATGCACATAGTTTTTTTAAGGCAAACAGAAATTGACTGCATATGAATGATATTCTCATGTTGTAAAACCCAGTCTATTTCACAAAATATTTGCTACATGCCATCCTTAGAATAAAGCTCTTTTCAATCATTCCCAACTGTGCCATATGAATATGTAAATATGCCTGAATGTAGAGATAGAACATTTTATCTTCATAAATCTTCTGTTTTGATAAAAAGTAACAAACACAATATAACACATGCAATATTAATTTAAAACAAAGGAGACTGTAATTTTAAATAAATTATCATATTTAATCACAATAAATAATTTTACGTGAGCTTTTAAGCTCAGGCAGAAAATATTTAGTAAATTTTTGAGAATTTAGAAACACACTATCATTGTATGTGTTCTTATGTGTCTGTATATGAGTTAATTTTCCAAAACTATTATGTTTTAAGTATAAAACTGTGAAAGTAATGTATGAATAGAAGTTATTGATTTGGAGATTAGTATTATGTGGCCTATAGAATGTGAAACAAGAAGTATTATGAAAACTGACTATAGAAGTACATGTGATTACATGCACACAACACCCATTTAGCCCATACACAATTCAAGCCCCATTCCCTCCCCCTACCTCCTTCTCTTGATTAACTTGATTGACATTGATATGTTTGCTAAAGCACAACATTTGCATTAGATAATTTTCTCTTCCCCCATCCCAGCCCCTCAGTTCACCTTATTTGCTCATCTATAGTATCTCTTTCTTCATCTTGAGTTTCTCCTATGACCTATTTCTCCCTAGCTTTCACATATTAGGGAGAACACCCGATTCTTGCTTTTTTGTGACTGACTAATCTCACTTAGCATCATGTCCTCCAGTTCCCTGTAAATGATGTAATTATGTTTTTCTTTATGGTGGAGTAAAATTCCATTGCGTATATATCCCACAGTTTTGTAATCCATTCATTTATTGATGGACATCTTGGCTGGTTCCATGGTTTGGCAATGGTGAACTGTGCAGCTATGAACATAGATACATATACATTAGTTTAGTAGTTTGATTTCCTTTCTTTTGGGTAGATACTCAGAAGTTATATTGCTGGATCAAATGGTAAGTTCATTACCATTATTCTGATGATCCTCCATACTGTTTTCCAAAGTGGTTGCACTAATTTGCAATCCCACCAACAATGTAGTAGAGTTCCCAATTCTCCACATCTTCGCCAGCATTTGTTGTTGTTTGTGTTTTGAATCATTGCCATTCTAGTTGGAGTTAGGTGAAATCTCAGGGTAGTTTTGATTTGCATCCATCTGATTGCTAATAATGTTGACCATCTTTTCATGCATTTATTGGTCATTTGAATTTCTTCCTTTGTGAAGTGTCTATTTAATTCCCTTGCCCATTTTTTGATTGGGTTATTTGTTTACTTAGTCCTGAGTTTTTTTAATTGTCTGTATAGTTAGTCCTCTATCAGAGGAGTAGTTGGCAAAAATCTTCTCTCATTCTGTTGGCTCTTGGGTAAGGTTCTTAATAGTTTCCCTTGCTGTACAGAAGCTCTTCAGTTTCATGCAATCCCATGTATTGATTCGCCTTCTAGTTTCTTGTGCCTTTGGCGTCTTGTTGAGAAAGCTTTTATCTATGCCTATGTATCCTGTCACTGGATGGGAAGTTTCTTAAGATGAAATATAGTAAAAAGATTGAAACTTTATATATCTGCCTTTAGAACAGTACTACACTGTTTCAATTATTGTAGCTTTATATGGTTTGAAATCAGAAAATATACATCTTCTAGCTTTGTTCTTCTTTGAGACTGTTTTGGGTATCTAGAGTCCATATTCCATATCAGGATAGATTTTTTTCTGAAAAATAAATAAATAAATGTATGATAGTTTCACCTAAAAAAAAAAAAAGAAAAAAATATTCTCTGGTAAGAAAGAAAGCAAAAAGAAATATTGAAATGTTATCTTTAAGTCATCAAAAGTTTGGTACCAGACAAATGAAACTGTTATGTGAGATTATCAATGTTAATATTGTATAAATTGCTATAATACTAGATGTCAACCAGTAAGCCAAGCGTGGGAAGGAGGGATGGGGAGGGAATGGGGTGGGGATCGTGGTAGGGGCTAACTGGGCGAGATGTGCATGTATGTCTACAAAAGTATTTTCTTTATACCACTATGATGTATGAATACATTGCACCAATAAAAAATAAATTAAAAAAAAGATTGAAACTAACATTCTATAAAGAGAGAGAAGAAACAAACAGTTTCATATCGCGAACAGGTGCTGGGCACCATATGGGTTCCATATTTACTATGCATTTCAGTACTCTAGCATTTCTGATTTTTTGGGCATTTTTGTTTGCTTTTTTACTAGTGAATCTATTAGGAAAGTATTATGTTCCCTATTTTTCGCATGTGGAGAGTAGGGTTCAGTGAGTTTACATGACTTATTCAATGCTATAGCTAGCAAGTACAACAGTAAGGATTCAAAGAGATGCTATTTTTTTTTTCAGTTTTCTTTTGACTAGGTCATACTAGAAACACAGGTCATGCTTACCTCGCTCACAGATTATAACTCATCTCCTTTTTGAAGTCTCTTTGCTCCTATGTGTCTAAAAAGGCAATGCTCAGCTTCACACTGAGACAGTGAAGAAGAGAGACATGGGTGCCTAATCTCTGCTATTATCTCTCACCAATACTGCACTTTATACAGAGTCTTCTTTCCCATGGCCATTCTCAAGAATATTCTTGAATTTTTTTTTTCTTGCAATGGGATAAGGAGGGTCAACACCAATCTGAGAGAGAGAAAAAAAATGGGATCGCAGAGTCAAAAAAAACAACTTTTCACCAGAAACAAATAAAGAAGACATCTGCAATGTGACAGCTCTGATTGTCACCATATGTAATAATTTACAAACAACTCATTTTCTTCTCAGATCACTTCACAGTTTTCTCCAAGATCATTGATGAGTAATAGCTTTTCATTTGATCAACAAAAGAAACATTTTAGAATTTTTTGCAAAATGAATGTGACTCAAGTTTCTATTTTTTAGATAGATCACTGTAAAATAGTACTTTCTCAGTTCCCACTCACTGAAGTGTTAATTAATCTTAGTATTTGTTTCTCGGTACCAGCACCATTGCATCAGCACATGATACATATAAAACATGTTTTGTTTATCTCTAGTTTAAAAAAACACACACACTTGTGATCCACTCAAGAGTTTTGTAATTGAAAAAAAAAGAAATATGATATTAGAATTAGAAATAGTATGTAGGAGTTTTCTCTATAATCACATCTTTTAAAATCTTTTCAATGTTGAGCTGCACATTTCAAAATAATAAACATATTCTCAATATTCCCTTTTTGATAATTTAATTAAGCCATTGGGAATAAATATACAACATTTGATGTTAAGTTTGTATGAACTTCATACAAGGCCAGTACAAACACTTTCAGTCAGATTAATTTTAATAAAATGAAAAAGGTATCATGTTAGTATATCAGAACATTTAAAGGATGGTCTTCATGGTCATATCTAGTTATATAATTTTTTTTTTTTTTTTTTTTTTGGTGGTACTGGGGTTCCTGGAAGCCCTTCTACCTCCGGGCTACACTCCCAGACCTATTTTTTACATTTTCATTTTGGAAACAGGGTCTCCTAAACCAGCGCGCGCGGCTGGCTTCGAACCTGCGCGATCCTCCTGTCTCTGCCTCCCAAGCGCGGGGATTACAAGCGTGCGCCACCACGCCCGGCTAGTTATATAATTTATAAATGTGGAAGAATTGCTAGTAGAATACGTCATCTCCAACTAAGGTTTGAGAAGAATTTCTAAGATCTTCAGGGTGTCTATGGGAATACTTTTTGTTAGTTTATATTATGATGTTCACCAGAGTTAAACTGTCTTCCTTCTAATATCAGCATGATGTAATGTACTGAGACAGAGGACATTCCAAGTACCTAGATTCCATCCTGGTACTTTCTCTCATTGTATTATTTTGAGCACAGTATGTAAGCTCCCTAACCCTTGGTTTCCACTCTGCTAATGTGACAGACTTTTATAGTATTAAGATACACCAGACATTTGATATAAATCCATGTATTGTATTTTTAGTTTTGTAAATATCTAAACTACAGATAAGCATGGTGGCATCTCCTTTTTAATTCCAATACTTGAGAAACAGATATAGGAGGACCAAAGATTCTCCATCAGCCTCAGCAATTTAGTGAAGCCCTCTTCAACTTAAAAAAATTGAAAATAGGGCTGGGGGGGGCAGCTTGGAATGCCCTATGTTCAAACTACAATTATTATGTGGATTGAACTCCATAGATAGTATATTTTTTCCTATTCATATCTTCTTCATCCTCAAATTGAAGAATAGGTTGGATGATTTCAATGTTATTCTAGATAAAATGCCTAAAAGAAAGAGCCTTGTAAAATTCATTAATCACTCTCATTTGAAGGCTATGTTAGAATAATCTCCTAAGTGAGCATACATAATATGAATAAGTATAGATTTTTCTAATTAGTGGGAACTTCATTAACCATTTAATTGCCTTGTAAAACTTCAGTAGGTAGTCATTTCTTTCAGAGAAACACCATTTGATTAAGTTTGGTGGAGATCATGTTGTGCATGTTTGACCATATGTGAGATGAATTACCATGTTTATATTGACAAAAACACAAAATCTTTAGGTTCTCTGGAACATTAATTTATTAGAAAACAAACTCTTTGTTCAAAAGTAATTTGTGACTGGTATTACACAAAAAATAATCAAAAAATAAAAAGTAGTTTGTGTGAAACCCTGTCTCAAAATTAAATAATAAAATAATAAAGGACAGACATGTATTTCAGAGGTAGAATACCCCTGGATTCAATCCCCATTACCACAAAACAAACAAAAAACCAAAACAAAGAATACCTTGTAGTCAGGAGATGCCTCATAGTTACTTCTTACTTTTGTATAAAAAAATAAATTACTATAAGTTAGTAATTCTCAGTTGGGAGTGATTTTGCTCTCTAAGGGACAATTGGCAGTCTGGAGACAGTTTTTGCTTGTTGCAGCTGGGATGAGGTGGTGGAAGTCGGGTTGGCATGTAGTGTGTAGAGATCAAAGATGGGTAAACAACCTTCGATATGGAGAAAAGATGGCCACAATGGAGGATCGTCTCTCCAAATGTCAGTTATTCCAAGAGTAAGAAACACCACTGTAAGATGCAAGTGTGAGTTCCCAATTCATTCTATATCCCTTCTGTATCTATACCATCAAAAATTCAAAAATACTTTTCTCTGAGTCCTTTATTACAAATTATCAACCTAAGACTTTTAGGCAACGTGTATAATTTTTTTTCTTTTAAATTTTTTCAGTTACACCCTATCAGTCTTGAAAATATGAAGAATTAAAAATGTAAAATTTTAACATGCCAAGTTATTTCATTTTATTTGGCAAATATAATCATTTTGCTATAGGTCCTTTGTAGTAATTTGTTTTTCCAGATAGGCTTGGTTTCTTTAGGTTATTCTCAATGCCTTTCTATGCTTTTGAAAACTCATTGAAGAAGCCAGTACAATTTTCACTATCTCATGATCTTTTTTTCAGTGTGTGTAAGCTGGAATTTACAAGGACTCCAGGAAGGGAAGTTGAGAGCATTAAGGGTTGAAGGATTTTTGATGTTGATGTTTAAAGTGTGTTGAACATGTCTATCTTATATTTGTATATCTTATATCTGTATATAACTATCTTTATATCCAGATTAGTTGGATATGATACTTTTCTTTTAAATTAATAAAAATCACTACTGCTTAGAGACTTAACTAATGTTTCATTAGAAAATTAGCACTTCCATTTTCTGGAAGAGTCCCAAATCAATGTATGGGTAACCCATAATGGAGACCTGTTGGTAGCCCTATCATTATTCTTGCAGGATTGCAGCGCCACCTACAGGGATTTATGTACATACCACTATCTGACTATGATTCTAACAAGTATTGATATGCATATAATAAGAAAGAGAGAAAGCCTAGCTTGGTGTAGAGATCACAGACTTGCAATCCCAGCATTCCGGAGGCTGAGACCTGAGGATGTCTTGTTCACCACCATCCTCAGCTGCTTAGTGAGGACCTCTGCAACTCAGTGAGATCCTGTTTCAAAATAAAAAATAAAAAATAGAGCTGGGGTATAGCTCGGAGGTTGAATGCCCCTGGGTTCCATTCCCAGACCCATAAATAAATAAATAAATAAATAAATAAATAAATAAAAGCAACTCGTCTAGAAAAGGAAATAAATCAAAATAAGTAAACAAAGACACATGTAAATGCTTGCATTGTATCATCATCTGTCTTGCAGGTATAAATTTACTGATGTCTTTGGAAAGCAAGAAATTTCTTAGTTTCCAAGACCATAGAGATACATTGCTTTCAAAAATCTGGATTATTTTAAACTAACAATATCTTTAAAATAAGAAAAGTATTCTTCACTTGAAAGAAAAATTCTTTTAAAAGTAAATGTGAAGAAAAATGAACTATGTTGGATTTTGAAAATTAATACGAAATTATATAGATTGGTTTGCAACTTAAAAAGATAAAATAATTACTAAATTAGCATCAAAATAAAAAGTTAAATAAAATGAATGATCTTATTTTGCTTTTTCCAGTCTATTTCTTAGAAATGTAGATTTTTTTTTTTTTTTTTTTTTTTTGCAGGTCTGGGGATGGAACCCAGGGGTATTCGACCTCCAAGCTACACCCCCTGCCCTATTTTTTATTCTTTATTTTGAAACCGGGTCTCACTGAGTTGCAGAGGGCCTCACTAAGTAGTTGAGGCTGTCCACGAACCGTGATCCTCCTGTCTCAGCCTCCCAAATGCTGGGATTACAAGTGTGCGCCACCACGCCCGGCTAGAAATGTAGATTTTTTTAATTGAGACCCTTCTTTTTGTTTTTGGCAAATAATAGAATTTTCTAGTCTAAATTTTTAAACTGCCTGGTTTTAATAATGACAACAAATATCAAGTTTATGTTCTTATCTCTTATGTTCCCCTTCATTATGCCTGTTGAGTTTGCTAATGGAAAACTTTTTTTTAACTGTGTGGCACTATGGCTGGAACCCAGGGGCATTCTAACTCTGAGCTACACCCCCATCTCTATTTTTAAGTCTTTTTATTTTTTGAAACAGCGTCTCGCTTGAGTTATGAAGGGCCTTGCTAAGGAGGTAAGGCTGTCCTTGAACCATATCTTCTGGTCTCCGTCTTCCAAATGCTGGGATTACAAGCATGGGCCACTAGGCCTGGGATAATGGAAAAGTTTTAAACAAAAACATTAGCATGAAATAGTATCTGTGAAAATATCTAAGAGTCAAAGGCAGGTTTGGACCAAGGCAACAGTGAGGTGGGGGCTGGGGATAGGAGCAGAGAGGGAAGGAGATGAAAGAAAGTAGTTGTAAGGAAGTTGACATACAAAATATGCTGTATATCTCCTGTGGAAGAGACATTTAATTCCCAAAGGCCAGGTTTCTACACCAACCGGAGAGGTAAACCTTGGTAATGGCATCATTAAAATCTGCCTGCCCACTCTGTATGGCCCAGGCAATCACACTCTTTGATGAAGTGGGAGAGGTATTACCATAAATCTTTTTCATTAATAGAATGTTCATTGGTTCCTTTTGGTAGTTTTATGTAACGTGGATTAAAACCAGGCCCTGTCTGTTCCTATCAAGGAAAAAATAGTTGGATGAGCAAAGAATATTTTTAGAATCAAGATCAGCCAAGCATATTAAATCACACCATTAAGCTTAATGGAGTTTGAGAGACTAAGGGCCAATTATTAGTTCATAATAATGACCTTCAATCCAATGTCAAGAAAATGTGTAATCGCAGAACTAACTTCCTTGCCTACCCCTTTGCCTGTCCCCTCTTTCTCTCCCTCTCTTTCTCCCTCTCCCTCTCCCTTGCTCTTTCTCTTGCCCTCTCTCCCTTCTCTCTCCAAAGCTTGACCACAGGGGGGAAAAAAGTAATGCAAATAATAAGGGTTAATAATCAACTAAAATGATTGTGTTGAGTTATAGCTTAAATATATTTTTCCAATAATATTAATTATGTTATTATTAAAATAGTACATCAAAAATTAGCCATATGGAACCTTCTAAGAATCTTAGTAAAATAATTCTTATAAGAATTGGTCCTGAACAGATTTACAACTATTTATAGCCTGTACAAGGCATGTTGGCTGTGACAGAAAAAAAGCTGTGGGGGGTTGTGTCATGAAAATAATTAAAAGCACGGAATAATGTTCATGAGGGATATCAGTCTTAAAAGTGGTGAGATAATTCTTATTCTTTCTCTGTTCTTTTCTGCTGAATAAGCTATGTTTATGTGCAGTTTTTAGATTCTTTTTATGTTTTTAAATTTTATTCTAATATAATGAATAGTAAAACCCAACCACTGAATGAAAAATCTTCCTCTTATGTAAATTTGCTTTAGGATCCTTCATATCTAGTTTATGTCATGACGAATTATGACTTTCCATGTAGATTTAATATGAAATAGTTACATAATGCCATCACAATACAAATAGGTATTATACAATCAGAATTTTTCTGTCTTCACTTTAGAGTTAAACTATCAAATAAATATTAAGTGAGAATATATAGCATTTATTTTATATATTTTATTTAAGTCATATAAATTTAATATTTTTGCATGACTCTTGAAGGTACTTATAAACATATGAATACATTATAATTTCTATGAAGAGCTGGGCATGGGTGCATGCTTTTAATTCCAGTACTTGAGAGGCTGAGACAGGAGGATTGCAGATTTTCTGCCAGCTTCAGCTACTTAATGAGGCCTCTGCAACTTAGCGAGACCCTGTTTCAAAACAACAACAACAACAAAAAATAGGGCTGGGGGTGTAGCTTGAAGCTAGAATGCACCTGGTTTCCATCCCTAGTACTGCAACAACAACAAAAAAGATTATATGATTTGAAAAATCAAAATCTCTTCCAAAAAAGTAATAGAAATCAGGAGAAAACTCAACACAGAAAAAGTATATATTCAATCTTTGTGTTTTTCCAAATAATTCAAATAAAATTTACGGACACATGCCAGATTGATATATGACTTGGAATATTTGGAAGTTATAAATTCTGGAACACTGTTGAAAAAAGAAAATGCTATTTAATGTTTGCTGTTACACATTGGAATCATTCTTATTTAACATCTTGGCCTAAAAATACATCTTCAGAAAGATAAGTATGTTCCACTGGGCATGGTGGCGCACGCTTGTTATCCCCGCGCTTGGGAGGCAGAGATAGGAGGATCGCGCAGGTTCAAAGCCAACCTCACCGGCTTAAGAGACCCTGTTTCCAAATTTTAAAAAAAATTATAAAAATAGGTCTGGGAGTGTATCCCAAAGGTAGAAGGGCCTCCAGGAACCCCAGTACCACCACCAAAAAGAAGGAGGAGGAGGAGGAGGAGGAGGAGGAGGAGGAGGAGGAGGAAGAAGAGGAGGAGGAGGAGAAGGAGGAAGAGGAGGAGATGTTTTGATCCACTTTCTTGCTTTATTTTTAAGTAATAGGTTTTAATATCCAAAATCATGTTGTTTTGCTAACATATATTCTCTTTTATTCATTTCTCTAAAAATGGATTTTTAAATATCTATTTTGTAAACATGCTGAGCTATAAATTGCTTTTAAAAAACAGGAACAGGACAAGCTATTATTTACTAGAAAACAAAACCACTTTCTGTTAGAATATTTTATTTTATTTATATTGGTCCAAAAAGAAATAGTTCAGAGACTAAAACTGAGCTCCAATCTTGGATATGTCATCTATTAATAGTTGACTTTGACTTATCTTAAAAATGATAATAACAACAAGAATAATAGCAACAAAAGGAATATTTACCTCATGTGGTAGGTTTGAGTTATTAGTGGTAAACATGTACAAAGATCTGCCATACTGTCTGATATGATAAATACTTAATAGAAAAGGTCCCTCAACCCTTTGGAGCAATACACTTAAGCAATACACTTATTTAATACACTGTAGCTCTTGTCTACAAATTGTGTGTCGTGGAGTATACCTTTAAGAAGATTTTTCTTCTGCACAGAGATAGTAATATGCACATATGAAATTCATGTGTAAAATTCCTAAAGCCTGTCAGTGTTTCTTTATCTTGTCAGTGTATTGGTTATGTTATAAAGAATTGGATATATGTATTGGTTAGAAAAGTAGCTGGTAGCAACCTCCAAAATTGTAGTGAGTACCTAAAAAATGTATTTCTATATCACTTGGGGTGATTGTGGGCCTATTAACTCTTCCATGGGCTGATCCATGAACTCACACAGTTTTCATATTCTATCACATATTTTAGGACACTTGATCTCCGGAATCAAGGGAGAGGAAGAGAAAGAGTATAAAGAACTCATCCTTGCCTTGAACTAGTTTTGATTGATAGTGGCACATACCACTCTACACTTAAAACTGCTGGTGATCACAGCCAAAATACAAGGGAATGTGGGAAATTAAATGTATCATAAGGAATATTTAGGGAACACTATTGTGTCTGCCATGTTGAATATACAATAAAACCACCACAATGTACTTAATGTATCATATCATATCTTAATAGTTATGATTTATTTTAAAAGTTGTTATTTGATGCTGATGTTAAATCTTTATTAAAAACATAAAAATTAAGCGTGCTTTTTATTTTCTATTTTGTTAAAATATTTTACTTTTCATAAAACTTTTATGCATATCTCTTTTATACATATATTTTTAAATGTGAATATAGGTTAATATATATTCTATAGTAATAGTAGAAGACTTTATCTTACTGTCCTGTTTTAAAGTCTTTTATCTTTCATGGCCCACAGACAAAAAAATTAATGGTATCCATGCAACCAACCAAGACTGGGAAGGTAGGAAGGCGCAGGTTCAATCTAGCTCATCCATAAAGAATCCAGGCATTAAGAGGGAGCCAGACATGGCTTTATTCCAGCTGCAGCAGGCTAAAGCAGCAGGTCTAGGCCTCCAGTACACAGTGGCTGGCGGCTGAGTACAATAGTGCTCCACAAGGGGCTTCCGTGAGAGGCTTTCGCACAGTGGATAGTCCCTGTTCAGTCTATATACCAGCAGCATGCCGCGGCCCAGAGTGAACAAAGATGGAACTGTTCCAGAGGCCAGGGTTAACAAAGGTGCTGATGTGCAGTTAACAAAGGTGGGATCATACTGGGTCCAGAGTCAGAGCAACATGAAATCTCCAAGGACATGCTAAGTACTTTTCACATAACAGTGATATTTACCAGAAAGAGAGGTAAAGAAGCCTAATACCATGTTCTTATGGTCACCATAGTAATATTTGGACTAATACCCTTTCATAATTATATTTAATGCCATTATGACTCTTTTATCAAAAAGGAATAATCAGTTATATGATTATATCATATGAAATTTTTTCATGGAACAGAAAGAAAGTGCATCCTTTTGTTAAAAATAATTGTCAAGATAGTTAACTTCAAGACTTATATTATCCATGATGATCCTTTGGTGGTAGAGAAAATAAACTATAGTTGGATTATTCTTACTAAAAATAAGATTTCAAGAAAATATACATATAGTACACTAAGAATATAATTGAAGGTGTCATGATATAATAATTTTATAGAATACTGATAAAAATTCAGGCAAATATTCATGTCCTGTGATTTGTCTATTAAGTACTATTTGAGAATATGGTATGTTTCAGTTGAAACTGTCTATAAAAGTCCATCAGAGTTTATTTGACCAAAAATATAATGTAAGTACTTTGAACTGTCTGCCATGATGCTAATATTCCATCCTTAACTAAGACATTTATGGAAAAATCATGAAACCACCCTTACCTGTGTATATTTTTCTCTGGTACTGGAAACTCTACATCTAGTTTGCCAGAAAAGCACTCTAAAATGTAAATCTTTGTCAACAGTTTACATATTCACTGACAAATATCCAATTTAGCCTAACATTTCTAATGAAAGGACAAATATTCTAAACTTTGACAGTTATTATCATCAGCTGAGGCAGAAGGTTTTCAAATCCAATCTACTGATGCTTCTATCTACATGTCCAGGCTTACTTTATTAGAACATGAACTAACGCCGGGCGTGGTGGCGCACGCTTGTAATCCCCGCACTTGGGAGGCGGAGACAGGAGGATCGCGCAGGTTCGAAGCCAGCTGCGCTGGCTTAAGAGACCCTGTTTCAAAAATATAAAATAGGTCTGGGAGTGTAGCCCGGAGGTAGAAGGGCTTCCAGGAACCCCAGTACCACAAAAAAAAAAAAAAAAAAAACATGAACTAAACCTAATTTGACTTCCTGTCTCTAGGGATAAGTCACATGTGCCATGCTATACTAAAAAGGGTCCTTCTTACTCAAGAGATGACTAGAAATATTATTGGACTCCAAAAGATGCTACAAACATTTCTTTGTGTGTGGTACCAGGGATGGAACCCAGGGGCATTGTACCTCCAAGCTACACCCCCTGCCCTATTTTTTAGTCTTTTTTATTTTTGAAACAGCGTCTCACTGAGTTGCGAAGGGCCTCACTAAGTAGCTGAGGTTGTCCGTGAACTGCAATCCTTAGGTGCCATTATTCGGATACATTATTCTAATGTATTATTACATTAAAAATTATTCTTATGCAGAGGATGTAAAACCACTTACACACTTGTAAGTCTTTTAAATGAGCAACAGTGTAAAGTCAAAAGGATATGGACTCAAACTACTCTCTTCCCACTATTTACCAATATGGTCCATATTTTAACACCAAGTCACTATTCAGGACCCAACAGCTATTGACCCAAATATCTAGGAAACAATTCTAAAACTTTCCACTCTATCATTGTATTTAAAGTTCAATGTTTCTAAGTTGCCAAAATGATAAATGGTTATGACTCTAGCATGTGCTTAAATTACAAGAATGTGAAGTTTACATATTTTTGTTAACAGACAAGCTGAGACCAAACCAGTATTTCCTGTGCTAACATTAAAAACTGGCTAATTTGGAAGTGTTCATTTAAAAGGACAGATGATTATTTTTCAAAAAGAATTACATACCAAATCCAAATTAAACTTTTTGTTTATTTATTTTCCTGTTTTCTATTCTTCACTTTAATTTCTCTCTCTCTCTTTCTTTCTCTCTCTCTCTCTCTCTCTCTCTCTCTCTCTCTCTCTCTCTCTTTCTCTCTCCATTTTTTTTTTTTTCTTTGTACTGGGAATGGAACTCAGGAGCTTTGTACCTCCAAGTTACACCTCGGCCCTTTTTTAAAAATTTTTTTATTGGTGCATTGCATTCATACATCATAATGGGATAATAAAAACTTGTGTAGACATACATGAACACATCACCCAGTTAGTCCTTACCCAATCCCTACCCCATTCTCTCCTTCCCATCCTTGGTTTAGTGGTTAACTTCCATATGATATGTTTGTTTAAATACATCATGTGCTTTAGAGAGTTTCCTTCTTCCCCTCTCCCATCTCCTTAGTTAGGTTGCCTTATTTGCTCCTCTATAAGATTTCCTTTTTCTCCTAGAGTTCCTTCTATGACCCATTTCTCTTTAGCTTTCGCATATTAGAAAAAGCATCTGATTTCTCTGTGTGTGTGTGTGTGTGTGTGTGTGTGTGTGTGTGTGTGTGACTGACTAACCTCACCTAGCATAATGTCCGGCCCTTTTTATCTTTTGTTTTGAGACAAATTCTCACTAGGTGGCTGAGATTCTCACTACTTGCTGAGGGTATTCTCTAACCTGGGTTCTCCTGTCTCAGTCTACCAAGTAGTAGTATTTCAGACATGAGCCAGCACACCAGAGTCATTTTAATTACTCTTATTTAGAAGTCCATATTTATAAATAACCTCAGCAGTCATGAAATATAAGGAATAAAAGAACTCTGTCATTCATTCCTTACCTCAAGTCAAAGAGAATATATTTAATCCACTTTCCAAATTCTCCTGGAAAGGATTCAAAAAATTATCCTACAAATTATTCCAGGGGTATACATAGAACTGAATGGCTTTAATTTTTTTTTTTTTTAATTTTAACTACAGCATAGAGGATCTTACTGAGAGATAGCTAACTCTTCAAGTGCTTTACCTGGGGTGGGAGAAGAGAGGAAAATGCAAATTAAATAAAGAATACCTCTGAGTGCATTCTTCTACTGATTTTCCATTTAGACTCCACAGGTAATCGACAAAGTATAAAATAAATTTCTGGGTTGAGGATTTATTTATTTATTTATTTATTTATTTATTTATTTATTTATTTATTTTTGGTGGTACTGGGGTTCCTGGAAACCCTTCTACCTCCGAGCTACACTCCCAGATCTATTTTTTATATATTTTTTTTATTTGGAAACAGGGTCTCCTAAGCCAGCGAGGCTGGCTTCCAACCTGTGTGATCCTCCTGTCTCTGCCTTCCAAGCGCAGGGATTACAAGTGTGCACCACCATGCCCGGCTGAGTTGAGATTTTAATCAGCTGAAGAAAAACAGTCCCTAGAGACCTAACAAGCTAATACATGTTTGGAACGTAGAATTTTATAAGGACTACTCTTTGACTCTACCAGTTTATTTCACATTATTTTAATTCTATTTCAACACAGCACATGCATATATTTAGTTTTGAACTTTGCTACAAAACCCAAAGTTAATAGCAATAGTTTTTCAAATATGATCAGGCAAGGGTCAGCTTTAGCTCAGCGGTTACTTCCTGGTTTCCAAATATGAGCAGTCAATAATCTTAATGCTGATAAATAAAAAAAAATTGACAGACAAATCAATGGTGCAGAATAAGTAGTCTAGAAATAACCTCATAGAAAAGTCACATATGGGTTGAATATCCCTTACTCAAAATGCTTGGGCCCAAAGTTGTTTCACACTTGAGGATTTTAGAATATTTGCATATGAATGATGAGTTATCTAGGTGACAAATACCTCTTACACATAGCCTGAAGGTAATTTTATCCAACATTTTACTTTTCCTGTGTTTTGTACTGTGTCCTATCACAGGAGGTCAAGTATGAAACTTTCTACTTCTGACATCACATCAGCACTCCAAAGTTTTGAAATTTGGAGTATTTCAGATTTAGAGACTTTCAGATATTCTCAACCTATATTATTAAGTACCTGACGATTGCAGACTTTGGAAGTCACCCTTCATAATCACATTGGCTAACTCCTTATAATTTCTCTCTCTGTTCCTATACTCTCTTTCTTTTCTTCCTCCCTTTTCTCTTGGTTCTGTTTCTTTGGAGAACCCAACACAGCAATAACAGTTACTATTTTTTTTTTCTGTACTAGGCACTATTTAAATGCTTTTGTTTAGAAATATCAACCTGTAAAATCCCCTCTGCAACTTTAATACTAATTATTATTATGGGCACCATTTGAAATATAAGAAAACTGAAAAAAGGTTAAAGATGAGGTCCCAGGTTTTTCTTCATACAGTCCACTTCCCACACTCACTCCCTACATCGCTGTGACTCAAAAAGTGACCCTTGATGGGATGGTAATGAAAGCAGGGAGACCAGTACAAGGATCTCTCTGGTTATAGAAGAGATGCTGGTGGCTGAAGCTGGATTAAGAGCAGATTCTAATTATACACTGAAGATGCAATGTGAAAGACAAATGCTAAAACCAGCAATAGACTGTGTGTAAAGAAAAATAAAATTTGGGGAGTTAATTTCTTACTCTAGCATACCTAAATTATACATTTGAATGTAAAAACCAGGTTGTAAATTATACATTTGAATATAAACCAGGTGTGGTGGTACACACTTGTAATCCCAATACCTGGGAGGCTGAGATGGGAGGATTGCAGGTTCACAGCCAGCCTCAGCTACTTAGTGAGGCCCTCTGCAACTTAGTGAGATCCTATTTAAAAATAAAGAATAAAAAATAGGGCTGGAGGTAGAGCTTGGAGGTAGAATGCTCCTAGGTTCTATTCCCAGTACCCCCCAAAATGTGTTTAAAATTAACTTATGATAATAATTTTTTGTTGCCAGGGATTTAATCCTGGGACCTTCTACCTTTGTGCTACACTCTCAGTCCTATTATGTTATTTTTTATTTTGAAACAGGGTCTTTCTAAGTTACTATGCACTAGCCTCGAACCTGTGATCCTCCTTTCTGAGCCTCTCATATAACACATACTGGGATTACAGGCATTTGTTCCAGCTCACTTATAATAATTTTGAGTTTTTTCATATTTTGTTTTAGTATATTTTGAGTGTTATATATCCATTTGAAGTTATATTAACATTTTATGCAAATATATTTACAGAGAAGATACGTGTATATATACATATATGTGCAAATATATACATATATGTATATATATGTATATATATACACACATATATATATATACATAGATACAGAAAGAGAGAGAGAGGAGAGAAAGAGCAAAAGAGACATATTAAATGTGGTGTCATTTATTAAGACAGACAAGAAAAAGAGAAGACAGACAGTGATGGAAGGAAGGGAACAAAGAACCAGGAGTTTAGTTTTGAACATTCTGAGTTTGAAAGTACTTATACTCCTAAGCAGAGAGCTGATAGAACAGTTTTATTTAAGTCTAGAGCTCAGAGAGAGTTCAGTGCTAGAGATAATTTTTTAATTTCTCTTTCCTCTCCCCCAGGAATGATATTTATAATCTTGAGTATAGAAACCATGAGACTAGGAAGAATGCTTAATAACAGTCAGGGGCTCAGAACCAAGTCATTCCAGTATCTGAAGCATTGAAACAAGAGGCCCCATTAGCAAAAGATACTGTAAGGGAGTCAGTAGAAAAGGCAAATAAAAATCAGGAGCCCTGGGGTACTTCAAAAAACATGGGAAGCAGGGCGTGGTGGCGCACGCTTGTAATCGCAACATTCAGGAGGCTAAAATGGGAGGATTGCATTTCGCGGACAGCCTCAGCTACTACTTAGTGAGGCCCTCTGCAACTCAGTGAGACCCTGTTTCAAAATAAAGAATAAAAAACAGGGCTGGGGGTGTAGCTCGGAGGTAGAATGTCCCTGGGTTCCATCTCCAGACCTTCAAAAAAAAAAAAAAAAAAAGAGGACGGAAGGAAGGAAGGAAGGAAGGAAGGAAGGAAGGACGGACATGGGGGCAAACATTTCAAGGAGAGAGTTCACCTGTGGAAGACGGCTTAGATGAAGATGAAGGGTAAGAAGTGACAATGGGCAAGACACAGGCTGAGAGTGAGCTCCATAGGAGCTGTTTGGGCAGCATAATTGGGAATAAGGACTCAATGACGTGTGTTGAGAAGTAACTAAGCAAACAAGGGGATACTGTTAAGCAAGCATAGAAATCAAATCTCTCTTCATGAAACTTTTACAATTTTTTTTTACTTGGAGAGTCTCAATTGGAATGTGTGTGTGTGTGCGTGCAGATGTGTATAATTCTCCTTTGATTGATTCTACACCGGTCATCTCTTTTTGGTGTCTCAGAAACCACCTCCAGTCCAGGGTTCCTCAGGGAACCTGCAGGACTCAGCATGCCGTCATGCTCATGGCTGTGATTTATTACACTGGAAAGATGTTAAGCGCACTCAGCAAAGGGAAAGAGCACATGGGTGTAGTCTGGAGGAGACCAGGTGCGTGTTCCCAATAGTCCTGTCCCAGTGGAGTCACACAGGACATGCTTAATTTCTGCAGCACTGAATTGTGACATGTGTAAAATATTATCAAACAGGGAAGCTGAGAAAAGACTCCTTGTCCAAAGTTTTTATTGGGGGCTGGTTACCTTGGCATTCTCTATTTAGCACATGAAAAATTCCACACTCCCAGAAGAAAGGCAAGTGCTTAGCATAAATCACATTGTAAAAACAGTTTAGTCATAGCCAGCCCTTCTTATCAGTTAGAAAATAGTGGGAGTCCTTCCAAAATCTAGGTTGAAAAATATCAGCCCACGGCCAAACTTGCAAGTAGGCATTCTAAGGGTGGCAATTTCAGACATGTTAACTCTTTTCTGCCCACCAGCTAAAGTTGTTTAGCTTTTTCCTCTGTGACTTAATATTTTTAAGCAGTTGTCTGACTTTAGCAAATATCCATAAGGTAGGCTGAGCAAAGAGAAAGTACGTAGTGAGCAGGCATCAAGGTCACCAATGAGTCTATCAGCATCTACCAGAACAATACTGATCTGAAGAGCAGAGTCTTGGCTCTGACAACAGAACTGGTAAGGGCACGAGAGAAACAGAACTTGAAGCAAATAAAATACCAAACAGTAACATTATCTTACTGGGAGATTCGCGAGCCATTTTAGCTGCCACCTCCATATGGCATTCCAATGAATATATCCAGATACCAATATTTTCCAATTGTTGGAAATAAGTCCAGCCACATCCTCAGGACAGATCAAAAGACACAGGTTTAAGGGGTCATCCAAACAAAAAGAGATTTTTCCCTGCTCAAGAACTAGTTTGGGTTTCTGATTGTTCATTCCTTTCTCTCTCTCTCTTGTTTTTTTGTATTGAAGTATACTATGAACAATTTTTATTGGATCATGATGATCAATCATTTTTTCAGCAAGTACCATTATCTCTTTTTACATTATTTCCCACAGATCTATTCTATTTATCTATTTCTGCATAGCCCCAAACTCCACAACTGAGTGGTTCAAAGCAGCAAGTATTTTATCATGAAATTTTTGTGGGAAGGACCCTGCTGAATGATTTTTTCACCCTATGTAATAGTCAAGAGCACAAGTTGGTAATAAACAGCTAATACAGGGCTGGTCTGGAGGGTCCACAGTATCTGTACTTACATGTCTGACATCTTAGTGGAGATGACTGGAAAGCTTGACTCAGCTAAGAATGTCAGCAGATGCATCTTCACATGACCTGTCGGAGTGGAGGTCTCAGGATCCTTGGGTTTCTTACATGCAGCACCACACTCCCAGAGAAAATGTTCCAAAACCCAGGCCTCTTCTGACATAGCTGCAGAACCCCCACCATGTTATTTCTATTACCATCTATTGGTCAGTTACATCAGTAGAACCAGCTCAGATTCAAGGGAAGGACAATTAGATGTCATTCATCAATGGGAAAAGTAGCAAATAATTTGAAGCTATGCTTAACCTACCACATTCATTATTTCCAAATTTCTTCTCAGTTGTGGTAAACTGTGGCTCCTCCTTGCTGGTTTCCATTCTTATTCCATTCACAAAAATATACGCATTATTTTTCAAAAGGATACACTCATATACTTGAGCTCTCTAAGGAGTTGCTACACTAATTAGTTTTACTTCACACCCATAAAGCACTGGTGTTTTTTCTGAAACTTAAAGGGCCTCTAAGAATTTCTTTTGGATCTATATATGAATAATAATAAATTTGTCTGGCATATATGCAATGGGGTAAGATGCAGTTGAGTCTGTTCTTTAATGGAATGGAGAATTATTTTAACCATGATAGCCTATAACCTAGAGTTTAATTTGTTTTAGAGTAATAAGATAGGGCAGGGAAAGACATGATTCCTTTAAGGGGAATAACAATGGCAAAAAGTACTGTTTAAGGTAATATGAGAGTATGCTCAGTGGTCCTAAAGTAAATAGGTACTAGAGCCCTACCATTAGTGCTCAGATTTTTGTTTCAGGTTCCGGAAATAGTGCATTCATTGTTTACATTCATTAGACAACTTTTACATTAAAAGTCACAATTTTTTCTTTGTAATAATTTAACTTTATAGACATCCTATTAAACCATTGACAAGATACACTGAGAAGATGTTTGTAACTAGAATGAACTTGTTGATTTACTAAAGACAAAGAGTATTATCTTCTAATATCATTTAAAAATTAGTATCTTGCATGCGTACAGGTTATACCATGTTAAGGTATAACCATGTATGGTGTGTGGTTGAATTTCAATCATTATTCTAATTTGCCTTACATAGGTACCACTTTAGTAATTAGTTTGAATAGTTCAGGTAATCAATAATGGGATTCATTTAACAATACAGATAGTTCTCACAGGCTTTACTTGATAATCTAGAGGGATGAAAGAGGCACATACTGTCTGCTGAGGGACTTGTTTCTCTTCTCTTTCTCCTTGAATTTATCTGGAAGCAGAAGCCGTAGGCATGCTCATGCTAAGGCCCAGTCTTGGCAGCTTGCGGCCCACTTGAGAATTTTCATTTTTACCCCTCAGCAAACACCTGAGATGCTCTTAAGCCTGAATTTCATTTCAGGACTGTTAAGTGCTATCTCATATAAACAGGATAAAGTCTCTGGTGAGATTTTTAATTTCCAGGTTAAACTTTAATAGTTGCTAGAAAAATTGTCCTTTTCTTAGACTCCTAATCACCAATAAGGCCGATTGACATTGACTTCACCTATGTTATCAATATTTAATAGCAAGTCAGTAGCAAGATCCACAGTTGATCTGATTTCATGTTGTCTGGATCCAGAAAACATGGCCAGAAAAACTTTATTTGCTAACTCAAGTAAGGGCTAAATGGGGACTCAGAGGCCAGATAGCCAGTGGGTTCCACCCCCAGGGCTTCTGTATTCCTGAGCCAGGTCCACACTCCAGTCCTTGAGCCCCTATATCTTGTGGCTGCAGTCAAGTTGCTATGGCTGCCAGAGGCAACTGTCACTGTGATAAAGTGACCCGGCTCACATTCACCTGACGGCCTCTGGCCTTCAGCAAGGCTTTACAGGAATCTGAGCAGAGTGAAATGAAGATAAATAGAGAAGGGGAAAAAGCAGCCTTTTAACTTGGCTTTTTCTTTAGATTTTTATATTTTGAAATACTGCTCCACACCTTTCTCCGGATTGGGACTTAATGACACAATTAATTAGGACTCTAGTCTTCAATAAAACCAACCAGCCTCTCAAATAATGAAATGGGAAAAGTGTACAAACATTCAAGAGGCAATATCAATTTTCATTTATTTGTTCTGCAGGTTTAAATCTACAGTGAGGACTCATGGTCTTCTGTCAAGGATATCAGAGGCCAGCTTCCCAGAGGTACCAGACTTAGCAAATTAAAACAAAACAGTCTGCCCTGTTAAAGGTGAATTTTTAGCAAACAAGATTTTTTTTTAGTATAATTATACACTGCAATATTTGAGACACTGTGAAAATTTTAAAAATTATTTATGAAAAATTTATAGTTGACTCTTGTATTTTATTTGCTAACCCTCATTTTATATGACTCTGAATATATGTTGCATTTCTTTCTCTTTTTTTTTTTGGTGGTACTGGGGTTCCTGGGAGCCCTTGTACCTCGGGTACACTCCCAGACCTATTTTATACTTTTTTTTATTTTTGCAAACAGGGTCTCTTAAGCCAGCGCGGCTGGCTTCGAACCTACGTGATCCTCCTGTCTCCGCCTCCCAAGCGTGGGGATTACAAGCGTGTGCCACCATGCCCGGCCAATATATGTTGCATTTCTACAGTTTAACTTAGAAATCAAATTTTGAATCAAATAAGAGAAAAATATCAAATGGATGAAACTTTTTAAATTAAGAGTTGTCACGTGACAAAAACTCTTCTAAGATTTTAAAACATCATACTGTATTGATTGCCTTTTATAACCTTGATTAATAATGCAAAGGTAGGTTGCAGTATAAATAGTGGTTGAGTGGCCTGATTGTTTCATAACCTGGTCAAGACATAAAGGAGTGAATTAGCAAGACATCTTGTTGCAAGAAAATATTTCTGTTTTACCTATATAGTTGTTTATTATAAATTAACAAAAGGATACTTAGAAAATAAGACAAGTGATAAAGAAGCAAAAAAGGTGATAAAGATTCTTGTGTTGTTGGGCAGTATTTTCATACAGGTAAATGAAGAGAGAGTCAGATTGAACATTTAGCACCTCTGAATTGTCACAGAATACTAAAAAGAGATCAATCCTAAATCACAACTCCAGTAAACATGTCTCTGTGTGTGAATTTATGCAAGTATGTATCTATATATCTGTGTAAACATGTGTGAAGGATATGTGAAAGGATACATGTATGTGTTAATAGATGCATATATAATTGTATATGGGTATTTATACATATGTATATACACACTGAACACAAACCACCTCCTAAACCAAGACTGGAAATTTTTTATTATTATAAAGTTTATATATGGGCCTATATTTAAAGCTGATAAATGCAATAAGAAAAAACAAAATAAATTGACTGCATTTTATAAAAAAAGCCCCAAATACATACATATGTATGTGTATATATATATATATATATATATATATATATATATGTGTGTGTGTGTGTGTGTGTGTGTGTGTGTGTGTGTGTATTTACATTTAAATGTTTCCTATGTTCAAATTACTTACTTTTAAAATATAAAATTTATGATCCTTCTCTTTTTACTCCTGATTATTTTACAGGGTGCTACTTTTCTCCCCGTTACCATTTATTTGAAGAAAATAAATTACAGTTCAATAATAAAGATAAGTAGAAAGCATGTTTTGAAAGGGCATGTGTTACTGTGGAAACTTGAGAGAACTCAATGAAGCAAGTGCCATCCACACTGTCAGAATTAATTTGTAAAAAGAAGAGACAATAAATAAATTGATGGTACTATAGTAGTATAAAAAACTAACCTAAAAGAAATACAACAAAAGAATATATGCCTTAAAGCAACAATTTGAAAACAATGACTGCAACATAACATTTTTTTTTTTTTTGCAGTACTGGGGATGGAACTCAGAGGCATTCTATCCTGAGCAACACCCTAGCCCTATTTTTTATTCTTCATTTTGAAATAGGGTCTCACTGAGTTGAGGAGGTCCTCACTAAGTAGCTGAGGCTGGCTGCAAACTACGATTCTTCTGTCTCAGTTTCCCAAAACTACTTTTATTGAGTGTTTACAGTTCTATCATAATATTAAGTGGATGTGCGCCGGGCGTGGTGGCGCACTCTTGTAATCCCTGTGCTTGGGAGGCGGAGACAGGAGGATCGCACAGGTTTGAAGCCAGCCGCACTGGCTTAATAGACCCTGTTTCCAAATAAAAATATAAAAAATAGGTCTAGGAGCGTAGCCCAGAGGTAGAAGGGCTTCCAGGAACCCCAATACCTCACACACACACACACACACACACACACACACACACACACACAATATTAAGTGGATGTGTATTCTCATTATAGAACTAAATTAGTAAATTTATTATTATTATTATTTATTTTTTTGGTGGTACTGGGGATGGAACCCAGGGGTCTTCTACCTCCGGTCTATACTCCCAGACCGATTTTATATTTTTATTGGGAAACAGGGTCTCTTAAGCCAGCGGAGGCTGGCTTCGAACCAGCACAATCCTCCTGTCTCAGCCTTACAAGCGTGCACAACCACGGCCAGCTGTAATTATTATTATTATTATTATTAATTATTATTATCATCGTCATCATCATCATCATTTGGTACTGGAGATTAAACCCAAGGACATTATACCTCCAAGCTACTTTCCTAACTCTTACTTTTCATTTTTAAACAATATTTCACTAAATTATTGAAGCTGATCTCAAGCCTGGGATCTCTTCTCAGCTTTCCAAGTACAGAAATTAGAGGTGTGCCCTACCTTGCCCTGCTGCAAATTCACAATTACTCTGTAATAACGACTTTAATAACTTTATTTGGCTTTTGTTGCAACTACAAATTATTAATGAAATTGTGTGTGTGTGTGTGTGTGTGTGTGTGTGTGTGTGTGTGTGTGTGTGACTGAATGACTGAAGGGACTTGTATTTTAGTAATCTTTTCACTATTAATCAATAGTTTATCTTCTTTTCTTTGTTCTTTAGGGAGAAACTTTCAGTCTCTTGAGTGTAGTTTTTTTAATTTAAAAGGATCTATTTATTTATTTCAGGTACCCTCACCAAATAGCTATAAGGGACAAGCTATTTCACATGCAGGAAATCTTACAAGAAAATGCTTTAGGTGAGCAGGTGTTGTCTTGTGCATTATATTAGAAAAATTATCATTAAGGCTGTGGAGATAAAGTATGTAAGGAGGTGACATCTAACTAACTGATCATTTATTTTGTAAAAAACCAAAAATCCCATTAGAGAGTTTCACAAAGTTTCATACTCTTAATGGTTTTAACTTTTGATACTCTGGGGAAAAGTTCCTGTAGGTATTTAAGGGCAGAGCGTTGAAAGGTCATTTGTCAGCAGGGTCACTAAACTGCAGAATTTGTTAGGAAAGCTTGATACTGCTTAACCACACATTGTTTCTGTCTAAATTCCCTTGGGCAGCTAGCAAGAGCAATTAGACAAGTTTTGATTTAGCTGAGATTACCCTTTCAAATATTTTGAAACATGCCTAAGTACCTGTCAAAGTGCATCAGTGGACTTGTGTTTAAAGATAAGAAGGATGCTTCTGGCCACACTCCCTTCCTCCTGAGAACTGAGGCTTAAGGCAGCCTCACCCTCCTACTAAGCTTTGCCAAAAGAAAGGTTATTGAAGGAGGTGACTGAGTTGAAAGCCTACTATTCAGCTACACATTCTTCACATCTCTGCGTTTACCCTTCCCTGTGTATCCTCCTGTGCGATTAAAGCTAGATCACAAAGTATACAAATGTCCTTTTTATACCTCACACTCAAACTATTTGTAACTCTTTCATCTGCTTTAATGCATTTTTGTTTAAAATTTTAAATCAACATTAAGTTGCAAAGTGTGACCTCTCAGTAATTTCTTCTGATTGTATTATTGTTTTGTATTATCAATTCTTTCATGTGACAAATGAACGTACATGTGCATACACACATAAGTACTTGTATGCATGATTAGATTTTATAGTATACTTTGAACACAGATAATCAGATTACTTGTAACATTTTTTAATTTTTTTAGGAAGACAATCTTAATTTTTGGTGAATTTGAAAATACATAGTAATTAAGGATTTATGAACTTGAGATCCTTTGTATCCTATGGAGGTGTTGTCCATATGCCTATGTCTCCACAAATTAAGAAAAAAAATTTTAAAGAGTTTACAGATATGTTTATAGTATATATTAATTTATTAAATAAATATTTCTTGAAGGCCTACATATTCCAACTATATTCTACAAAAATCTATAAAGTATATTAAAAAGATGAACAAGACAGAATGAGTTTTAGATCTCTTAGGAATGAAAATCTAGTAAATCTCAGTGACTATTAATAGATTGATCCTGACAAATTGAATGTATAAGTAGAGCTTTCATTTGGGGTGAATCATCATGTTTAAAAGAGACTTTCTTTGATATCAGTGCATTGATAAAACTGTAAGCTGTAATTTTATCACAAAGGTCACCTTATTTTTAGGAAGCCAGGTTGCTAATAATTAAAAAGTATGCACAATTGAAATAATTCCAGAAAATGATGATGAGCATCTACATAAACACACACAAACACACACACCCAATGCACCGTTAGTGCAAACACTGCAGTGAATAAAATGGTTAATGTTGATGCCTTTAGAAGACTGATATAAAATTTCTTTGGACAAGCAATCATTTAGACTTTTTGTTAAAGAATAATACCCTGGAACAACCTCTCATCTTTTCTGATTTAGTAGATTTAGCTTCTAAAAATCGCAGAAATATACATTAATCATCAGTCTGATCCAAGTGAGGTGTTCAACAGCCTACACTTAAGAAATATTGACTTAAAGGTAAAATGGACTCCATTTATGATTCATCAAATTAAAACCAGGCTCTGCTTCTGTCCATAAAGATTTACTTTCTAAGAAACTTGTTCTCCCACTATATTAAAAACCCTAATAAATGTTCAACTTAGAAAAACTGAAGTATTATGTAAATCAATGACTCAGATATTTCAAACAAAAAGTGGAAGATTCTAATTCTTTATAAGAGGGAAACAAATGAGAAGGGTCCCATGAGCTCCATAGAAAGTAATTTTCAAACCCCAGAGCAGGGAAAAAGAACTCAAACCTTCCTAAGGTAGAACACAGAAATCAGACTTTAGGTGAACTTACGCACATAGAAATTTTGAGAGTACAGTAGGACTTGCGGCTGCACAGGCAGAGAAGGGGAGCCCCTCTAGTTTTTGACTGAGTATCTGAATATGTGTGGAAGTGAAATTCACTAAAACTGAAAAACAAACAAACAGGAATCAAATGGAGTACGTCTCCAAGCTCACAAACAGCTGAAAATAGTTTGTATTTTAAGTAATTAGAATAGAGAAGTCTTAGTAGAGCACTGCTGAGAGTCAGAAACAGAGAGGAGTTATCACCTCTGTGATGGGCCAAGACAGCCAGAGTAAAAGTTGTTTTGGATCAGCCCTAAAAAATCTTCAAAGAGAAATGTGCAAAAGATGTACTTTGTCTTTAATAGTTTAACTATATACTAAACAAAGTTCAACACTCTAGTGACCAACATTAAATTCATTAGGTAGGACACTCAAATCAAAATTCTAAGGCATGCGAAAAAGCAAAAAAATATTACCCATGGGACGTACAAGTACTAGTAGATAGAAGCAGATCTAGAAATGACTGAGAATACAGAATTACAAGACGACTAATATAAAACAAATAGAAGTGTAACAAATATGCTCAAGATTGTATAGGAAAACGTACATGATGAAGAGGGAAACAGAAGACAGAAACAAAACAATAGACACAAATCAAAACTACTAATAGTGAAAAATGTTATGTCTGAAATGAAAACACAGTGGGTAAGATTAACAAAAGATTAAACGCAGCAAAGAAAAAGATGAATGAACTTAATCATATCATAATAGGAATTAATTAAAATGAAGCTCAGAGCAAAATGCGTTGGAAGGGAAAGAAAGAAAAGAAAAGAATATCAGTCTAACAGTATCAGCATCTTGTGAGGCAATATTAAACTGTCTAATAAATATGTAAGTGTGACCCCTAAAACATGAGAGTATGGGTGGAAAAAGTGTGGGAGCCAGAAAAAATATGTTGAAAAAATAGTGACTATTATTTTCAAAACTGATGGAAAGTATAAACCTTAAGTTCTCAGAATCTCAAAAAGACCAAGGAGAATAATCATAAAAGCATTACAATGTTGATTAAAATCAAGTTTCTAAATATGTTGACAAACAGGAAGTCTTAAAAGCTGTGAAAGAAATACACATGATAGAGAAAAACAACGATATAATAACACACTTTTTATCATAAGCTATGAAAGCCAGAAATAAAAAGTGATACCTTTGAATTACGGGGGGGGGATCTATAAATCTATCAATTTTTATTTTTTGGTGGTACTGGGGTTCCTGGAAGCCCTTCTACCTCCGGGCTACACTCCCAGACCTATTTTATATTTTTATTTGGAAACAGGGTCTCCTAAGCCAGCATGTGGCTGGCTTAGAATCTGCATGATCCTCCTGTCTCGCCTCCCAAGCGCGGGGATTAAAAGCATGCGCCACCACGCCCGGCTAAATCTATCAAATTTTATTTCTATACCCAGTGAAATCTTTTTTTCAAAAAATTACAGCAAAATAAAAACTTCCAAGACAAAAACGACAGAAAAAAGGGGAGAGAGAGAGGGGTGGGGGAGCTTTGTCATCCTACCTTCTACAAAAAAAATGAAAATGACAACCAGATAGAAATTTGGGTTTTCCAAAGGAAATAAGCAACACTAGATTACTGAATATTTAGGCAAAATAATACTTGTAAATTGTGGAGTTTATGTCACATGGAAAGTTAATATATGACTAGATTTGTACCGATACAAAGAGAATATAACTAGAAGTAAAATTATATTATTTGATATAGTGATAAGTTAAATTGAAAGGGATAAGTTAAACTATATATGGCTAACCCTTTGTAAAAACTAAATACAAACAAAGGGATATGCTGAAAAGCTAATAGTAGAGATGATTTGCCATAAAATATTGATTGATACACAAGTATGAGAAAGAAAAAATAGCGAAAGAAATATAAAATTAAACAGAATGACATTAGGTTTTTCAATTAACATGTCAAGAAAAGCATTAGATTTAAATGGTCTAAACATTCAAATTAAAATATAGAAAAAATCATTTTGAAGAAACAAGATTCAATTCTATGTTATCTGTATGAATTTCAAATTAAGAGTGTGCTACATAAATTAAGAGGATTCAGAAATCCCACCCACTCACATCCTCCAAGCATTCTGAGATTCCAGTTGCAATTTGTTGGAAATCTTAATATTGCTTACGGATTGCCGATACAGATTTTTTTCAGTGTATATTACACATATATCATTTAAAAAATATCACTTTAAAAAAGTTTCCGAGGGCCTGGGATATAGCTCAGTGGTAAAACTGGCATATGGGAGGGCACAGCACAACACTGCAAAGAAAAACAAAGAAAAGAACTTCGGGATAAGGAATATTATCAGAGAAAAGGGGGTCATCTCACAATGATAGAAGAGTTAATTAATTGAAAACGTACAACTTTAAATATATCTGTACCTAATAAAATATTTTAAAACCATATAAAACAAAAACTGAAATAGCCAAAAGAGAAGTAGGAAAAATCACAATTATAGTAACTAATTAAAAATTATTAATCTGTAATATATAAAAATGATAAAATATTAAAGAAAATTTTAAAATTTAATAAAAATATGGCGTACATCAAAATCAGTCTTGATTCAAGTTGATCCGATTAATATACAAAACACTGTACCCAGTAGCAAAAGTGTGAATGTTTTCTAAATTCTCACAGGATATTCATTGAGGTATGCATTACATTGATCTGTAAAGCAAATCTAAGTAAATTTAAAGCTCTTAAAATCATAGATATGTATATATCAACAGGCTTTAATCAAACTAAAAATTAATAAGAAAAATATACCTCTACATTTACAAATTTTAAAATATATTACTAAGTAAAACTTAAGCTGAAAAAATATATCAAAATAAGAATTTAAAAATGAAACCCAGAAGAGTAGAGAGAAATTAATAATATTAAATACTTATATTAGAAAGGAAGAATGGTGTCAAATCAGTAACAGAAGCTTTACAGTTAAGAAAAAAAATTTGTGGAGAAAAGTAGATATAAAGCAAGCAGAAGAAAATTACACAGATAAGAACATAAATTAATACAATTTAAAACATAAAAGAGTTATCAAAAGAAAACATTGATTCTTGGAAAATATCAATAAAATTGATAAAAAATCTAACCAAACTGATGACAAAAACAAAAAAAGGACACAAACAGTATCAGAAAAGAAAAGAACAGTGAGTATTAAGTATATAATCCACACCAAAAAGCTAGTAAATAATAAAGGAATGTAATGAACATCTTTCTGTCTGTACATTTGGAAAGCAGATGGAGAGGCCAAAGACCTAGAGAGACATAAAGTAGAAGTATACCAAATAAGCCACAGTAGTGTGAACAAAGCTCTATTCGTATATGTACGTGAAATTGAGTTCTTATGCATATGAAATTGAGTTCTTATTTAAAAGTCCTATGGAGAATATTCCAAGTCTAAGGTTTTAGAACTTTTTTGCTCTTACATTTTGAAGTATAAAAGAGAAAAGTTGATGTTCACATATAATGTGAAGCAAGAATTAAAATATATGCTGCCACACCTCTTTTATTGCATATGAGAAACTGTTAAATATTGAAAAATTATCTTTCATCATTGTGAAACCTCAGACTTGCAGTAAAGAACACATAAACATTCTTAATATTTTAACATTAAGGAGACAACTTAATGTTGAAAATGCACTGAAATTTGAATTGAGAATTTTATTTTTTAAATTATAGCAATATATATATATATATATACATACATACATACATATATGTATATATATAATTGGTGCATTGTAGTCAAACATCTTTATGGAATACAAGACTTGTGAGGATATACAAGCACACATCATCCAATTAGCTTTTATCCAATCCCCATCCCATTCCCTCCCCCTCCCTCGATCCCATGCTTGATTTGGTGATTAACTTTGATATATTTGTTTAGATACATCATGAGTTTTAAAGAGATTTCATCTTCCCCCATCCCATCCCCTCTGATTAGTCATCTTAGTTGCTCCTCCATAGGGCCCCTTCTTCAACTAGATTTCCTCCTACTACCTATTTCTTCCTAGTTTTTGCATATTAGGGAAAGCATCTGATTTTTTATTTTCTGTGATATTTCTCTGCGTATGCCGCATTGCAAGTTCTGATCCCACTCTTGAAGGCCCCAGGACTGGCCTGGCCACCCGGCACACTTTGATCCCAACCTCGCTGGCTCCAGCACTGGCCTTGCCTCATGGCAGGCTCCGATCCCCAGTACCACAAAAACAAACAAATAAATACATCTAATGACATTACTAGAATCTGGTGGTTGAAAAGCCCTTCAATCAGCCACCTGCAAGCTGGGAACCTATGAAAGCTGGTGTTGTAGGTCCAGTCTAAGCCTGAAGATCTGAGAACACAGGAAGCCAATAGTTTAGGTGTGGGGTCTGAGTCCAAAGGCTCAAGAAGCAGGAACACTGATGTCTAATGGCATGAGAATACGAATGGTGTTACAGCTCAAGAGAACCAGTTCACCTTCCCTCTGCTTTCTTTTATTCTACTCATGTCCTCAATAGGTTGCATGATGCCAACCCACATTGGCAAAGGGGATCTTCTTTACTCAGCCTACCAACTCAAATGATGATCTCCTTCAGCAACATCCAAAAATAAAGTCATAGGGCCATGTGGGTATACTTTTTTTTTTATTAAGGACTGAACTCAGGTGTGTTCTATCTCCAAGCTACATTCCAGCCTTTTTTATTTTTTTATTTTGAAACAGTATCTCACCAAGTTGCTGTTGGTCTTACTAAGATGCTGATGCTCAATTTGAACTTGTGATCTTCTTGTCTCCTCCTCCCAAATACTGGGATTATGGGCATGCACCACTGAGCTCTGCATGGCAGTTGGTTTTATAGAGATGAATATCCATCTACTACAGGGTTTAGCAATTTCAGTGATAGATTTTTATGAATAGAAATAAAATACATGTTTATAAAAATATTACAGAATTTGATAGTTGATTTGAACATGAGAGCTCCAAACTAAAAGTTAATGAAAATATTCATTTATTTGTGAACAGATAAATTAATTGAACAATGGAATACTGCTCAAGCAGTAAAAAGAACAAAGTTTTGAAACACAACATTAGTGAACCCCAAAAACATTTTAAGTGAAAAAAAGCCAGATACAAAATGCCACTTGCTCGCTGGGCGTGGTGGCGCACGCTTGTAATCCCCGCGCTTGGGAGGCTGAGACAGGAGGATCGCGCAGGTTCGAAGCTAGTCCCGCGCGCTGGCTTAGGAGACCCTGTTTCCAAATAAAAATGCAAAAATAGGTTTGGGAGTGTAGCCCGGATGTAGAAGGGCTTCCAGGAACCCCAGTACCACCAAAAAAAAAAAAAAAAAAAAAAAAAAAAAAACAAAATGCCACTTGCTATCTGATTCCATCTTTGTGAAATTCTGAAAAAGACTAAGCTCTAGTGATAAAAAGCAAATAAAAGGACAGGAGTAGAGAAGAAGATGGGCAGAAGCACAATTTTAGTTGATGGAAGCTTACCATAAAATTATTTTTGTGGTAGTTATATGAATATATGATTTTCCGCTATCTGCTTGTATATTTTAAATAGTAATTTTTGTTTTATGTACATTATGTTCTACTACAGTTGTTTAAAAAAAGATATTTTATCACCTTATAGCCAAAAGGATGGAAAAAATATATACCATGCAAATGGAGATGGAAAACAAGCAAGGGTAGCAATGCTTAAATCCAACAACCACTATAGAAAACAGTATGAAGAATCCTCAGAAGAATGGGAACAATTTTACCATTCGATCCAGCAATACCACTTCTGGGTATCTACCCAAAAGAAAGGAAACCAAACTACCAAACTAATACATGTATATCTCTGTTCATAGCTACACAATTCACCATAGCCAAACTATGGAACCAGCCAAGATGTCCATCAACAGATGAATGGATTACAAAACTGTGGGATATGTACACAATGGAATTTTACTCAGCCATAAAAAAAATAACACAATTGCAGCATTTACATGGAAATGGATGAAACTGGAGGACATTGCTAAGTGAAATTAGTCGAAAAAAGTAAGAAATCAGATGCTTTTTCTAATATATGGAAGCTAAGGTAAAATGGGCCATAGGTGGAACTCCAGGTGAAAAAGGACATCCTATAGAGGAGCAAATAAGGCAACCTAACTGAGCGGGTGGGAGGGAGTAAGAAGGAAACTCTTTAAAGCACAGGATGTACTTATATCATAGTCAACCACTGAGCCAAGCATGGGAAGGAGGGATGGGGAGGGAGTGGGGTGGAGACTGGGTGGGGGATGGCTGGGTGATGTGTACATTTATGTCTACACAAGTTTTTTTTTTTTACCCCATTATGATGTATAAATACAATGAACCAATAAAAATATATAAAAATAAAAATAACACATCAGAAGAGACAAAGCAAATCACTACTCATTAATGAAAGGAACAACCCAACAAGAAGATATAATGATGGTAAGTGTTTATGCCCTAAATATGTTTGTGTACTCACTTTTATAAAGGAAACTCTTCAGGACATCAGGTCTTAAATAAACCCAAATAAGCCGGGCGTGGTGGCGCACACTTGTAATCCCCGCACTTGGGAGGCAGAGACAGGAGGATTGTGCAGGTTCGAAGCCAGCTGCGTGCGCTGGCTTAGGAAACCCTGTTTCCAAATAAAAATGTAAAAATAGGTCTGGGAGTGTAGCCCAGAGGTAGAAGGGCTTCCAGGAACCCCAGTACCACCAAAATAATTAAATAAATAAACCCAAATATAATAATATTGGGAGACTTCAAAATACTACTCATCACTAGATAAATCTTCCAGGTAAAATATGAATAAAGATTTTTCTGACCTAAAAAGCACTATAAATCAAATGGACTTAATAGACATATACAAAATATTTCAACTAAAAACAGCTGAATACACCCTGTTCTCAGCTGTTTATGAAAACTTCTCTAAAATCAATCACATTCTGAGCCACAAAATCAGCAAATTAAAAAGAGGTAATATAATTCCCTGTATATCACATATCACAATGGAATAAAAGAAGAAATAAGCAACAGGAAGATCAAAAGAGATTACATAAATACATGAAGACTGAATGATACATTCTTGAGCGAGGACTGATTCAAAGAAAAAATAAGGGGAGAATAAAAACTTTCTAGAATTAAGTGAAAATAGAGATGTTACATACAAAAAAATTATTGGACACAATAAAGGCAATTTTAAAAAGAAAACTTATAGCACTGAGTGCTCACATAAAAAATGTCACCAATAAACATCCTAATAACACACTTCAAGGACCTAGAAAAGCAGAAAGACTCTAACCCCAAAGCCAGCGGAAGACTGGAGATCATTAAAATTAGAGCAGATATCAATGAACTAGAGAACATCATCATCATCATCATCATCATCATCATCATACAAAGAATCTAGAAAACAAAAGCCTGGTTCTTTGAAAAGATTAACAAGATTGACAAATCCTTAGCCAGCCTAACCAAAGAAAGAGAGAATCAATCCAAATTATTAAAATCAGAAATGAAAAAAGAGATATCACCACAGACTCTGGGGAAATTCAGATCATCAGAAACTATTTTGAAACTTTATACTGTACTCTACTTTAAAACACAAAATAAATAGATTTCTAGACATACACAACCTACCTTAAGTGAATAAAGATGATATAGAAAACCTAAACCAACCAATAGCAAGCAAAGAGGTAGAAATAGCAATAAAAAGCTCTCTATTTAAAAAAAGATCATGTCCAGATAGATTCCCAACTGAATTCTATAAAATCTTTTTAGAACTAAAGCCTTACTTCAAAAGTTATTCTGTGAAATAAGAAGAAATGGAATTCTTTCAAATTCTTTCTATGAGGCCAGTATTACATCAATACCAAACCTGAATAAAGATTCCTCAACAAAAGAAAATTATAAATCAATACCATTGATGAAAATAGATGCAAAACTTCTAAACGCAAAATGTTAGCTATATGCATTCAAAACCACATCAAGAAAATTTTACACCATGAATGAGTTGATTTCACCCAAGGAATGTAAGGCTGGCTCAACAAACACAAGTACATGCTATTCACCACATTAAGTAAAACTAAGGATAAAAATAACATGATAATTTCAATAGATGCTGAAATAGTAATTGACAAAATCCAACACCCATTCATGTTAAAATTATTGCAGAAACTTTGAATAGAAGAAACATATTCCAACACCATCAAGACAATATGCAATAATATGAAGCCAACATCATATTGAATGGGGAAAAACTGCAGAAATTTTCTCAAAATACAGGAACAAGACAAGGATGCCCACTCCTTTTCAATATAGTCCTCAAGACTTTTGCCAGAGCAAAAAGACAAGAGAGGATATCAAAAAAAAATCATATAGAAAAAGAAGAATTAAATTATCTCTATTTGCATATGACTTGATCCAATATTTAGAAGATCAAACTAAACTCAACCAAAAGACTACTAGTGCTGATTAACAAATTCAGCAAAGTAGCAGGATACAAAATCAACCTAAAATAATTGATAGCTTTTCTATATGTCAACTATAAATCCACTGAGAAAGAAATCCAAGAAATAATTGCACTCACAATAACCAAAACCAGTAAAATACCTAGGAATAAACCTAACCAAGGAGGTAAAAGACCGCTACAGTGAAAATTATAAAACACTAAAGAAAGAAATTGAAGATCTTACAATATGGAAAGAGGTTCCTTGCTCTTGATAGGCAGAATAATTATTATCAGAATGGCCATTCTGCCAAAAGTGATCTACAGAGTCAATCCAATCCCTATAAAAAAAAAAAAAAAAGTTGAATATGGTGGCAAATGTTTGTAAGCCCAGTACTTGGGAGGCTGAGACAGGAGGATTGCAGGTTTGTGGCCAGTTTCAGTTACTTAGTGAGGCCCCTTACAACTTGGTGAGACCCTGTTTCAAAATTAAAAAGGAAAAATGGGACTGGAGGTGTAGCTTGGAGGTAGAATTCCCCAGGTTCAATCTGCAGTACAGCAAGATAAACAAACAAACAGACAGTATCATTCTTCACAGATCTAGGAAAATCAGTCACAAATTTCATATGGAGAAACAAAAGACCCAGAATAGACAAAGCAATTCTCAGCAATAAGAACCATGCAGGAGATATCACAATTCCTGACTTCAAATTATACTACAGAAACAAAAGACCCAGAATAGACAAAGCAATTCTCAGCAATAAGAACCATGCAGGAGATATCACAATTCCTGACTTCAAATTATACTACAGAGCTAGGAAGAAAACCCATAGACACATATTCTGATGGAACAGAATAGAAGATAGAGAAACAAATCCACACACTTATAGATAATTGATTTTTGACAAAGGTCCCAAACATATGTTAAATAAAAGAGAGCCTTTTCAATAAATGGTGTTGAGAAAACTCGTATTCATTTGTAGAAAAAGTGAAACTAAATACTTACCTCTCACGCTGCACAGGAGTCAACTAAAAATAAATTAAGAACTGGAAATTAGACCACAGACTTTGAAGCTACTAAAGGAGAGCATAGGTCTAACACTGAAACATATAGGTACACGTGAAAATTTTCTCAATAAGACCTCCATAGCTCAGAAAATTCAAAACAGAATTAACGCCTGGCGTGGTGGCACACGCTTGTAATCCCCATGCTTGGGAGGCAGAGAAAGTAGGATTGTGCAGGTTTGAAGCCAGCTGCGCTGGCTTAAGAGACCCTGTTTCCAAATAAAAATGTAAAATACGTCTGGGAGTGTAGCCCAAAGATAGAAGGATTTCCAGAAACTCCAGTACCACACACACACACACAAAAACCCAACAACAACAACAACAGAATTAATAAATGGGATGACATTAAATTAAAAAGTTTCTGCTCATCAAAGGAAATCATCAATAGCCTAAAGAAGAGAAAGCCAACAGAAAACAAGATCTTTGCCAGTTATCCCTCTGATAGAGGACTAATATCTAGAATATACAAAGAACTCAAAAGACTTTACACTAAAAAAATACCCAATTAAGAAATGGGCAATTAAACTAAATATATATTTCACAAAAGAAAAGATACAAATAGCCAATAAATACATAAAAATGATCAGCAGTAGTCAGCAATAAGATAGATTAAATCAAACATACACTGAGATTCCATCTATTTCCGATTAAAATGATAATCTTCAAGAAGTCAAAAAGCAATAAATACTGATGAGGATTTGAGAAAATTGGAATTCTTTTACACTGTTGGTGGGGTTGCAAATTAATTCAGTAGCTATGTAGATCAGTATGGAGACCCCTCAGAAAACTGAGTATGAATCTACCATATGGTCTGGCTATACCACTCCTAAGTATTTTTCCCAATGGGCTGAAATCAGAGAACTACACTAATATATGTATATACATGTTCATAGAAGCATAATTCGTAATAACCAAATTATGGACCAACCTAGTTGTTCATCAACAGGTGAATGAATTAAAAAATTATGGGATATCCACACAATGGAATTCTACTACTCAGCAATAAAGAACAAAATGTCATTTGCAAGAAAATGGAAGAACCTGGAGAACTTTATATTGAAATTAGCCAGTCACAAGAAGTGAAGCATCATATGTTTTCCCTAATATTAGCAAATTAGGAAGTAACTAGAATACCAGAAGGACTCCAGATAATGGAGGAGAAACCCCAGCAGAACAGGGAGGTAGTCTACAGAGAAGGAAGGGGGAAGAGGGAGGATCAATGAAGGAATTACTATCATTTGCTTTGTGTACTTATGTCAAAATACCAATGGCAATCTCAGTACTCTGAGGGGGGTGAGAAGGGAGCCAGAGTGGGAGAGCGAACAAGTACTGTGTGCATATATGTCACTATCAACATGATTTACATTATGGTGTGAGACTATAATGTACCAATAAAAGCATAAAAAGTTGTTAGTTTTTATCACATCTATATGTTCTTACTAATAATTATGCACTCAAAAAAAAAAAAAAACAGCCTTTAAGTCAGGAGCCATGGCACACACCTGTAATCCCAGTGCTTCAGAGGCTAAGCAGGAAGACTGCAGGTTCAAGGTGAATTTCACCAACTTAGTCTAGTTTATTTCAGAATAAAAAGCAAATTGAGCTATGAGTGTTCCTCAGAGGCAGAATGCCTCTGTGTTCAATCCCCAGTAACAGCACAGAGAAAGAAGGAGATGGAGGATGAGGAAGAGGAGGAGGAGGAGAATAAAGAAGAGGAGGAATAGGACAGGAAAATGAGAAGGAGATGAATAAAGGAAGAAAGAAAAAACAGAAGAGGAGGAGGAGGAGGAGGAAAAAACAGCAGCCTCTATTCATGCGTAATTTTGTCAGTAGAATAAGTTGACACTAGCTCCTCTGTGTCATTCCATTAAAATGTATAGGTTCACATAGTAGAATTATTATTGTCAATTTTTGTTTAATGCAAATGCTTCTTAATGTCATCATCATCTTATTTAGTGAATGAAACTTAATGGGGTAAAAATAAGACTATTGAATTAAAGAACTCCCCCTCCAAAAAAAAAATATAAGGTTTTAATTCATAAAAATTTTTTTCAATTTGAAATGATCTCTAGAGTGGTATATTCTGAGCAATTTATGAAAACTTAAATACACAAGATAGATTTTCTACTTTTCAATGCTGTTGGGATAAAAAGAGATAATACATGTGTCATTTAAAATTGTTAGATATTATATTTGCATGTCATTTCATCTACATATTTACTTAGCCTTAATCTTTACCTCCAGCATATTAGAAGCAGGATATAAGAATAAGGTATAAACAGAAAAAATGAAAAGATCAAATAAAACTTTTGTAATGACATCATGAAAGCAATGGTATTTAAAATTAAGAAATATCTGAGAAACTGTCATAGTCAAGAAGAATCAAAAGAGACATAATGGTTAATGCAGCATGCTTGATGGGATCTGTGAACTAAAAAGAGGAACATTCGTTATGGAATTTAATCATAATGCATTTATATTAACTAATGTAAGATATAAACAATAGGGAAAACTGAGTATTGCAACTTTTTTGTCTAAACTTAGGATCCAGAACTCTTCTCACATAAAAAGGCTTACTAAAATTTAAGAAATTTCTCATTCATGAATATAGATATGGGACTCTAAAATATTTAAAAATTTTAATAGAACAGTTTGCCAAAAGAATAATCGACCTAAACAATACAGTTGTATTCAAGTCGCTGAAGAGACTAAGTGCAGAGTGTTAATGTTAAAGAGCTTGTCTTCCTCCTTGTCAGCTCTGAAACTTAATCAAATTTCTTGAACTCAGAGTTTGTAAAACTGACATGGTGATCACAATCTTAAAATTAAAGAGATTTGGTAAATTTCTTAGTACTGTCATGATACATGATTAAAATTAAGTCTATGGTAGTTTTGGAATCAGTTGTTATTATTTAAAGTATTTTATTGTTAAGTAATTTAAAATATATCATATCAGTAGACTAAATACATCACAAATAAGCTTCTCCCAGAAAAATAGAGTATTCAATCAATGGCACATTACTATATCTGGTATACAGTTATATTTGAGATATCAAAAGTGCTTAGTAATTAATATTTGATTTATTGAGCATTATATTAGAAATAAAATATATAACAATAAAAAGAAAAAAAGGGACACGGTTTTAGGAGACAGAGCTTTCCCTAAAAACACTGAAGGAAGAGTCTCTAGTCATTAGTCTATCATGGACCTGCACTGTCTGTACTAAGGCATGGTGCTTGGTTGCCCACAGACCTGCTGTCTCAGGAAAAAAAAAAAACAAAAAAAAAAACAACAAAAAAAACCAGCATCATGGCTCCAAGACTAGAGGACTTGAGTGCTTAAGTCCCCCTTGGTTCAAGGCACAACTTCTCCTCTCTTAAATAATCCAACTACTCTTCTCTACAGGCCAGGAAAATACATATTTATGTACTTTTCTAGAGGAAGAAAAACCTTAGGTTTTAGGAAATAGTATTTCCTGCTTCAAACTTTTGCCAGAGTAAAATGGAGATAACTCTCCTTCATAACCATAAAACTACAGGGGAGGAATTTAGTTATTCTGACACATTCAAATGAATCAAATTTGAAACAGAAGTTAAGAATCCTTTTAAAGTTATATAAAAAAGAAATATCTACAAATGTTGCCAACTATAGTATTTGATTGAACTAGTTTTACCAAAATAATCTTACCTAGTTCAAAGTTTCAGTTAATTATCAAAATATTGCTTACATGAAAATAATTATATATGTATTTATATATACATATATGTATATGTAACATGATTATAGAAAACATTGCATATTTTCCAAAATAATAGTTTTAAGCTGTTAAATAGCTTGAAGTTGTAGTTTTATTTATTTATTTGTTTATTTATTAATTTGCTGCAGTACTGGGAATGGAACCCAGGGGCATTCTGTCTTCTAGCTATACCCCCAGCCCTATTTTTTTTTTCTTTATTTTGAAACAAGGTCTCACTAAGTAATTAAGGACCTCAGTAAGTAGCTGAGGCTGTCTGTGAACCACGATCCTCCAGTCTCAGGCTTCCAAGTACAGGGATTACAAGCATGCTCAATCATGCCTGGCTGAAGTTATCATTTTAAACGGCACACTTGAATTAACTCTTTCTTTCAACAAGTAGCAAATAGAAGTGCTGCTGGCCAGTACTTTCAGCACTACTTTTCTTTCCATAAGAGAGTTATTATACTTTTCCAATACACTTAGATATGATTAATATTTTTTGGCCAATGAAATGTGAATTGATATGATGAATCTTACTCTCATATGGAAACATTTTCCAATGATTGCATAATCTTTCTCTGCTCAACAGGCCAGCAAGCTCTAACTTTTTCAGCTTGATGAGACTGTAGCCTCTCTGAGCCAGATCACCAAATTGCCCCATGGAGATCAGATGCCTACAGATTCTCCTGGACATGCCATTGACTTTGCTTAACTGAGAGATATATTTGAATTGTCTTAAGCTACTAACTCTTAAAATTAGTTTTCTATTGTTACTTTTATCTTTTTCTAGTTATCTCAGTTTAATGGGACATGATCTTACTAAGACAGTATTAGTAACATACTAAACATTGACAGTGTGGCAATCTCTGTTCTCTAAGTAGAAAGTAACAGAGCCCATGCTTGAGAAAGCTATTATGTCTCTGAGACAAGACTTGATAGTTCAGCAAAGTCTAAGTCATCAGGGAGTACTTAAAGCACCCCACAGTCAGGAGTAGTCTGTTTTAAGAACTGATGAAACTTCTATAGAACGAAATAGAGAGCTGACTTATGTATTTGTAGAGATGTCAAGAATGTCAACCAAGCTCAAGTACACTGGTTAGACTAATTCCTTCATTTAAAATCAAGCTAGCCAGACATGGTAGTGCACACTTGTAATCCCAGCATTTGGGAGGCTGAAATAGGAGGATCACAGTTCATGAACAGCCCAGTACAAAAAAAAAAAAAAAAAACCCAAGCTAAATTATATGGAACATTTTGGTAATGGCCCATAAAATCACAGTATAGAGATTTGGTTGTGTGACTTAATGGTTGTAGAAGAAGTAGCTGGGTTTTTTTGTAGAGACGGGTCTACTTACTCAAGTCTCATGTTCACAGTATTTCCCCCTCGAAGGAAAAATATAACACTATAACATTACTATTCACTGGCTCTATTTTCTTGGAGTTAATATTACTGATAAGCTATAGATTCCTTTTGTCAAGATGAGCTTAGATTTTATTGTCCTTTTTATTTGGTATTATGTAGACATTTAAAGTGATTTCTTCCGAGAACTTGTACTATACATTACATATTAATTTTACTAGTTTTGTTTTTATAGGAAGAATAATGATTCACAGTTTCCTCATTCAATAAGCATTGGGCAACCATGACATATCAGGATAGGTAATGGGGATAAAGTTAAAAACAAGCTTAAGACCCCACTAATGGGATATTCTAAGGAGAGAGATAGTCAATAAACAGATAATGTAAAGAGAGAGAGCATTGAGAAACACTTTGGTAATCCTTCATATCACAAATATTTTACCTAAAATGGATGTTGTGTTCTTTTTTTAATTTTTTTTTTTTTTGGTGGTACCGGGGTTCCTGGAAGCCCTTCTACCTCTGGGCTACATTCCCATGGGCTACACTCCCAGACCTATTTTATACTTTTTTTAAATGTGGAAACAGGGTCTGTTAAGCCAGCACGGCTGGCTTCAAACCTGCATGATCCTCCTGTCTCCGCCTCCCAGACGCAGGGATTACAAGCGTTCGCCACCACACCCGGCTGTTGTGTTCTTTAATATAATTACTTACATAAAAATAAGAGATACAATTAAAAACTATAAGAACATTATCAAATTTAAGGAAAACAGTGGGTGTTAATTGCACTATACAACTTGATTCACTATCTAGCATTGTCTGAATGCTACAAACACACACACACACACACACACACACACACACACACACAGATAAGCACATGCTGTACAATGAATTTATCTACTTCCCAAACATATGTGACAAAAAAATCTATAAATAGAGCAATAATTAACATGTTGCACAAATTTAAATTGAAAACACTTACAAAAGTGTCTTCACAGCTCCAAAGCAGCTCCTGTGGATGAAACACCTAAGGAAAATGCCCCAGCATGTAAACATACTGCTTTTTATGCCATAGTTTTACTGTGCTATAGATCCCAAAGACATTTGCAAGTAGGGAGGCTGCTATGCCATACCACTTTATTCAAGAAATAAGATTCATTTTAATAGAGCATTACATTGGGTCAGAGAGTATCTGAATGACAAAATTCACATCACTAAACCGCTTACTAGTAATCACGTATTAGTAAGTAGTCCATATCAAATAGCAATACTGCATCGTAAGCCACAAAAAACCCAAAGAGTAGACCATTGTGCATCCTGAACTACCTCTTAAATCACTGCCAAATTGACATTCTCTTCTCTACATATCCTTCCAGGTGTAACTTCAAACAGCTTCCAAGCAAATAAGACCATTGAGCAACTAAGCTGTTGCACAGGGAAGGGGAAGAGAAAATTATATTCCCCCTTTTATTTTTCCAAGATAGGAGAATTAGAAACATGAGGCTATCCTAGGCCTGATGGAAAGTGTTTTAATCTGTATATATTTTAAACATTTTGCTTCAATTCTAGGTCCCTCAAAAACAAAAGGAAACCTGGTGTATGTATGTGTATACACACACACACACACACACACACACACACACCCCATATATATATATATATATATATATATATATATATATATATTCTCTCTCTTTCTCTCATCCTCTCATCATATTTTCTTCTTTTATAAATGATAGGACAAGCCGGGCGTGGTGGCGCACGCTTGTAATCACCTCGCTTGGGAGGCGGTGACAGGAGGATAGCACAGGTTCGAAGCCAGCCGTGCTGGCTTAAGAGACCCTGTTTCCAAATAAAAAAGTATAAAAATAGGCCTGGGAATGTAGCCCGGAAGTAGAAGGGTTTCCAGGAACCCCAGTACCACACACACACACACAAAAAAATGATAGGACAAAAATTTCTTATGAGTCAGGCATGGCTATATGCACCTGTAATCCCAATACTTGGAGGCTGATACAGGAAAATTACAGATTTAATATCAGTCTCAGCAACTGAGCAAGAACCTATTTCCAGAATAAAAATAAAATTGGGCTGAAGGTATAACTTAAAGGTAGAATGACTTCAAGTTCAGCTCCGAGTATCACAAAAAAGGAAAGAAAGAGAAAATGGAAAAAGAAAGTTTCCTGAGCTAACTCAGGGGATATTATGTCTAAAGAGAAAAATGTATTTTTATCAAGGAGTGAAAGGAAGAGCCAAGAGAGAAAATGTGCACCCTAATTGGAACCCAAATGGAGAAACTGAGTAAATGATCTTAAAATTAAGAGTGTAATATAAATAAAATAATTTATTATTTGAAGTATTGGTGGATGTTTGCTGATAAGGCCTAATAGGAAATATTTCAGATGCTTTGGGCCGTATGTTCTTTGTTAAAAATCGATCGAGTGTTACCGGGCATGGTGGCGCAAGCTTGTAATCCCCATGCTCGGGAGGTGTCTCGGAGGATCACGCAGGTTCAAAGCCAGCCGTGCTAGCTTAAGAGACCCTGTTTCCAAATTAAAAGTATAAAATAATAGGTCTGGGAGTGTATCCTGGAGGTAAAAGGGCTTCCAGGAACCCAAGTACCACCAAAAAAAAGAAAAAAAAATCGATCGAGTGTAATTATTATGTATAGGCACATACAGAGAATATCTAAATGAAGAAGTGCAGTCATGCCCCAATAAAACCTTGTTTATAGATACTAAACCTGATTTTTATATTATTTCCATATGTAATAAATATCTCCTTTTACTTTTTCAAATATCTAAAAGCATTAAAACCATTCTTAGCTGGCAAGCCTTCACAAGCCAAAGTTTGCTGACTTCTATTCTGTCTTAAAAACTTAGGATAAGTAAAGGGTCATATACTTAGTTTTATGTTATGGGATGCTGAATGTTGCATTTCTTAGTGATTCATATGCATGACACATTGATGCCTTCACTTCAATGATTGCATCCTTCGCTTTCAAGGCTTCTTTTTGATTCCTGTTCACGGTGTCAGATTCTTTATTTGTTCCTTTACTTCTTTCAGGCTCTCTCTGAATTCTTTGTGGAAGTCCTCTATCATTTCTACTATTAAAGTTCTACTATTATAACTACTGGGCTACTGCTGCTGCAGGTTCTGGCCAAATTCTCTCAATCTCTGAAATTTTGTGTTAGTGGGTTCTGTTATTATGGGGTTACAGGATCTCATTGTTTTCTTGCTATACTTTCTTCTTATGATTTCTGGTTTCTTAAGTTCATATCTTTGTTGCTTATGATAGCTTTCTCTCAGTCTGTAGGTTTCTTATGCATATTTTCTCTTTCTTAATAGTATCATATTAGGAGGTAAATATTTACTACCAGGTATGCCTTAAAATTGAAGAGCCTCTATTATATGTTTATTCTCTATTTCTCTGTTGTGTATTAATCACACTTTGATACTAACCTTAAAAACTTTGTCTACTCTCACCCTACTGTTGTCCTACCTATAGATCATCAATACTGGGTTTCAATTACTCTGGAGTTCTTCTGCCTGCTTCAATAGTGGCATTGATGGGTTTCAGGTGTTAAGATCCAGTGTTCTGTCTGTCACCTTCTTTATAGAGAGTCATATTGGAGGTATGAGCAGAACAGTTTATGACCTATGCATTTTTAAACTTCAATGTGAGGGCTATTGAGCATTTCCTTCTGTTGGCTGTGATTACTTGGTTATTTTATCCTTAGTGTCTGGCAGTCTTTTCCAGTGGTTCATCCCTCTGGTCCAATCTTAGCAGTAGGGATTTAGAGGTGTCAGCTGATATATACAAGGGAAAATTGTGTTGTATTCAATGATGACGTGTGGGTGAGGGGGAAGGAGCTGAAGTGATGGGGACATAAATAGGGTAAAGGAGAGGATATGATCGAGTTAAGTAAGAGTTAATTATAGTATGGCAATATATGGTAGAGATAAAAGAGAGTGAATATATAAAGGGATTCTATCAGCCAATGTAGAGTATTTAGGTATAGTGTTATAAAGTGGATTTAATATAAGGCAAAGGAAAATTTTAAAAAAGGGTTTGAAGGAAAAGAATAGATATAAAAAGGAAGGAAACTTATAAAAGGAATGAGAAAGAGAACAAAGAAAATAAAACAACCAACAAAACAAATAAACAAACAAAATAAGCTGTGATATACAAGAACAAAGCAGAAGACTTTTCTTGGTCTGTGTGAATACTTTCAGCTAGTTAATATAATTGCTAGTAGGTTTTCGAGCATGGTCCAAGCACTATCATTTGCTCATTAACCTATTGTAGTGATGTTCGTTTGCAGCCCTACTTTTGGGTCTTCTGCAATGATTAGGATCCTGAGCTGGTGTCTCTCTACCAGTAGAGGCACCAAGCCTGCTAATGCCTCTCCTGCTGCATGCTTGGGTCTCTGAGATCTCCAGAGGGCCTGTTTCTATGCCTCTCTCTGTCTATACAGATATCAGGTGTCACTGGGGATGGACCCCATGTAAGGGCAGGACTCTGCTTTCCAAAGACCCTAGGCTTGTGCTTCTCTCTGCCTACACTGGTGGTGAGTGCTCGGTGTAATTATGCAGCAATCTAGAGAGACCCTTTGTGGGCACTGTGCCCTTGATGCTGTGCTGTGTCTCTGCTGTGCTCAGCAGCAACCTATAATCCAATCTCCTCAGGGATGGACCACAATGTCTCAGACCCTGCAAGTCTATTGCTTGTCACATGAGACCTTGCAGCCACACTCAGTGGTCTACCACTGAGAACCTCAGTCAACTTAGTGTGGAGCACTGCCCTGGGTCTCTGGAGGGTGAGGTGGTCTGCACAACTACTGGGCTACTGCTGCCACAGGTTCTGGCCATCTTCTGGATTATCAGATATCTGTTGAATCTGGAGCAAGGTACTGACCACTTAAGGATACTGAAGATCTGCAACCACTTCACATCAAGTCATTGGCTTCTTTGCCCAGGATCTCTAGGAGCCTGCAGTGCTAGCAGTTCTGGCACAGTGTAGTCAGGCCAAGATAATGGCAACATTCCCCCTCACTATTTTTAAAAAATAAATATACATCTAAAAAAACTTATGTGCATTATTTTATTTTGTTTTTAATTTTTATGTAATAATGGTGCATGTTACTGGGGTGGTATGATAATTGGATACATGTATACAATGTGTAGTGATCAAATAAGGCTAATTAACATGTCCATCTTTTAAAAAATATATCATTCCCTTTGCTGAGAAGCTTCAAATTCCATTCTTTGATTTATTTCTAAAATATATAATTAATAGTTGTAAACTATAATCACTCTGTTGCTCTATATTACATTATAACAAATTCATCCTATCTAATGTTATTGTGGTACCTGTTATCTTCCTCTGTGCTTGCTTTCCTGTGAACTCAGCTTGCTTAGCTCCCACCTGTAGATAACAACACTGGTTCTAGTCAGACTGTGTGATTTAAGCAGTTAAGTCTTTCTTCCCCTTCTTGTATTAAATCCAAAATGGAAACATGGCACTTCACTAGTCCATTAACTCTTTGAGAGCCAAAACTAAAAATTAGACTTGCTGGGGTAATGTCTTTAAGCCACTGACTGTATATTTATGATCATGGTAGAAACATTTTGATTATATTTGGTATTTAACCACATCCTCCAAATGTGGGAAGAATTTTCAAGTCCTGATCAACAGTCAATTCCTACATGTTCACATAGTTTATTTTGTTTGGATTTCCTGGTGTTCTGTCTCTAAACAATTGTTTCTTCCAGAAACCATAATACTAGAAAGGGACAGCTTTATTCAGAGGCAAATCCTTTCCAACAACACATGGCATGTGGACCTGAGTCCTGGGGCTGTGAATCAATACAGTGAAGGGGATTACTAGAGAACCATATGGGAAAGGGCTTGTTAGACATGGTGATGGCCCTTTTATCTAGGAATGCATTGGCTAGTGTGATATATTTAATGTATACCTATGAGAAAAGAATTTTTGGAGGCTTTGCTGTATACAAAATAAACAACAGCAAAACTAACAAAACAGAAACTTTATCTTCAAGAAATACAAGATGCCTCATGACAAGGCTCAAAATTGCTTGAAAAATTGGCTTATTTACATCAGTCTTTCCCTTTGTACAATCTTCACGTTTGATAGACATAAAGTTTAGAGTTGAATTCAGTGGTTTTCAAAACATTTGTTTCTTCTTTTTCCTTTTTTATTTATTTTTTTTGTGTGTGTGTGTGGTATTGGAATTGAACCCAGGAGCAGTCTATCTCTGAGCTACTCCCCAGTTGTTTTTCTTTTGTTTATTTTTATTTATTTTTTTAATGGGTCTGGGGATGGAACCCAGAGGCATTCGACCTGCAAGCTATACCCCCTGCTATATTTTTTATTCTTTATTTTGAAACAGGGTCTCACTAAGTTGCAGAGGACCTCACTAAGTAGCTGAGGCTGTCCACAAACCATGATCCTCTGGTCTCAGCCTCCCAAATGCTGGGATAGCAAGTGTGTGCCATCATGCCTGACTATTTATTTATTTTGAAACATGGTCTTGTTAGGTTTTTGAGACTGGCCTTGAACCTTCAATTCTTGTAAGTCAGCCTCTGTATTGGAATTACAGGTATATGCCACCACTCCAAGCTTGCTAGTTTCTTTATAAAGCAACAATTATATTACTTTAGGAATCAAAAAGAAAATCTCAAGATATGACTTGGTCAAAAGCAGAATGGCTTTTGTTGACTTGGACAGAACTCAATGGCTTGGAGTTTCCTCATCAAATTCAGTGGTTTCTGAGACTTCTTGGAATATAATTTGAATACTTATGATTTTGTTACCTTAATATTTTAATTTATCTTGTTTTTCTCCAGCAATGTTAGAAACTACAATCTGATGCAAATCCTCCCAGAATAAAGTTCCACAAAACTTTATAAAATCATGTCAAATTTCAAATGAAGTCTGTTCAAGTTTCTCCAACCTCTCCAATAACAAGCAAGATCTTTTCAGTGTTCCTTATTGTCTGTTACCAGGTTGTCTATTTTCTTTTATTTTTTTGAAAATTTTAGTTATAGAAATGAATCTTAATTTCAAGCATTCAATTTTGGAAGTAATTCATGGGTGGCATTATTTTTGCATAAAACTCAGAACTTATATTATTACAGAAAACTCATATTTCTACAGAAAACAGAAGCTTCAAGATGAGTAGGGGGGATTTTTCTAACAGGAAGCATTTCAGTGATTCAGTTGGAAAGATTTCTAGAGAAGGCAGTGAACTAGGGGTAGAAAAGCAACCCCCAACTGTGAACAGTCATGGGAAATTGAAAGATAGGAGGACATGCATAATTTAGCCTGGCTGACAAATTAGCATTCATTCCAGTCCATGAATACCCTGCTTGGGCCTGACCACAATTAAAGTGCCAGCTTAGCTTTTAATTCAAAGGGTATTATAAAGATCAGAAGGAAAAAATAACAGTTTCTAAAGCCTTTTATTTAGAGTACTGAAAACATCTTGAATTAAATTGAAAGAACAGCTCATTTACTTTCAGCTACTTTTGCCACTTGTTTCTCATACACCAGGAGAAACACAAGTGCTTGGAATATTTTTTGGGGGGTTCACAAATTATTAATGCTTTCCTGTGATGATTGTTACTTGTCTAAATTTTTTAAAAATATGAGTACTATAACTATAGTTTTGCCTGATTAGTTTTAAGTATCTTTATAATTGAATTATTAAAAACCAAAACATTGTTTATAAGAAATGCTATATGCAATTTAAGTTAGTAATATCTTTTAAAAATTAGATAACTGGTTCAGTGTAGGCTTAAAAATGCGAGGGGACACATCTGGAGATGAAGTTATATGTTCAATTGTTCCCTGATGTTAAGTAGCTTCCTTAAGAATATAAGAATTTAGTTCATTGTAGATTATTTGGACTTCTTTCCAGGCTTTGTTTTCTCAACCTGGGAGGTCAGTCCTAGGGGAGAATGAACAATAGTAGTCAGTTAGGGGGTCATTATTTTTTCAAATAGGAAACTTCTGAGGTTATATTTTTATCCCAATTACATAAGTATGTGTGTGTGTGTGCACGCACATGTGAGAATAATGGACACTCATGTTTTTAGGGTACATTTTTTGTAAAATCATGTAACAGAATTTTCCAAGATACATTTGAAGGTAGAAAAAAAAAAAGAATATTTCTTCATTGAAGTTTCTTAATCAAAATTCAAGTACCATTTTTCTAATAAGTTGGTAGGTTAAAAGCACATTAAATATATATAAATATGTATGTGCATCTTTAGATGCATATAGTTATATATACTTATATGTGTGTTTGTGTGGTGTGTGTGAAGGTATTTGTCTAATTTAGCATTGTATTAAATCTGTGCACCTCTCTAAATTCAGTTCCATGTGAAGGTCACTGAGCAGGCACCACTGTTCGTGTAGCCTACGGCACAATAAAGTGTCCTGGGTAATGAGCTAAAAGCATATTTAGGTGCAATTGGGAAGGGTCAGAGTGTACTTGCTGAAGGGTAACTAAATGGAATTAGTTCTGAATTAAAAGTAGAATCTCCAAGGTCCTAAAAAAAGCCAGCTGAAATGTAAAAATCAATTCAACCACCTAAATATTCTGACAATGTTGTACCATCACAATGTTACTTTTCCAAAGTGTCGCCAGACACCAATAGTTGAAAGCAATCACATCAAAATGAAGAGATACTTCCACACGTAAACAAATTTTAATGATGATCTAGAAGATTGCTGTATGTTTTACAGGAAAAATACACATTTCATTGAAGAATCAAACAAACAAGTATTTTAGTAACATTTAGAGGACAATGGGCTGAGCATAGTGGCCCACGCTTGTAATCCCAGTACTTGGGAGGCTAAGTCAGGAGAGTCACAAGTTCAAAATCAGCCTCAGCAATTTAGTGAGACTTTCAGATACCTAATGAGACCCTGTTTAAAAAAAAAAAGGTTGGAGGTAGAATGTCCCTGGGTTCAATCCAAAGGACTATAAAAAATAAAATTAAAATATGAAAAATAGAGAGAGCCGGGCATGGTGGCGCACCCTTGTAATCCCCCATGCTTGGGAGGCGGAGACAAGAGGATCGCGCTGGTTCAACACCAGCTTCACTGGCTTAAAAGACCCTGTTTCCAAAAAAAAAAAAAAAAAAAAAAAAATATATATATATATATATATATATATATATATATATATATATATATATATATGGAGGGTCTGGGACTGTAGCCCGGAGGTAGAAGGGTTTCCAGGAATCCCATTACCACCAAAAAAAAAAAAAAAAAGAGGGAAGATGGAAAATACTATGATCTGGAATATAGGTTTTCTCTATTTCATAGTTTAATTTTTGTGAGGAAATAGTAATCTTAACTTCTCTCCAAAATATTCTTTATTTTCTTCTTCTCCAACCCCAAGAATAATACAGTTCTAGAAAGAAGATGTGGCAGGAGAGGTTGATATGTTCGTGGAAAAGAAGGAAGTTTTAATCTCTCACTTTTAACCCTCTCATAATAATTATATAATAAATAAGTTATATTAAGATGCTACACTATATAGTGCTGCATTTACCATCTTGGGAGATGCTGAAGGAAAGGTGAAGACTTTCCCTTTATTATGAGGAGCCTGAACATTGGAGCCAAGATTTCTATATGGGGCCATTACACTGACAAGCTGTGACAGGATTCCCAGGGTGCCATGAGACACAAAACCTCTCAGCACTGAGGCAGCCATGTAAGCTGCATAGAGACCAGGTCTATGGCCAGGAACTTCAGCTGTAAGCAGCCTTATGTTGAGTTACCTGCAGATCACCCTAAGCAGAGGCACTTCCTGAGGCCCTCATGTCCCAACGAATGACACTGAAGAAGTTCTCTACCACACATCCACTTCAAAAGCAGCCGAGTGTTCAGGGAGAGTTGAAAAGTACACACTCCTCTTTAATTTTCTGTTACAATTACAGTACAAATGATGCTATTTCTTGCTTAATAATTTGGTAAGATTTTGCAGTGAAGACATTTATACCAGAAGTTTTTCTTGTAAAAAAATTTTGAAGATACAATTAGGACTACTCAGAATTTTTTTTTTTTATTGGGCTTTGGTAAGTTTGATAGTTTCTTTAAGGGATTTGAAAGTTTTATCCAAGTCTTTTGTTTATTAGTACAAAGTTTTGCATATATATTTATATATATGTATGTGTATATGTATGTATATATGTGTACATGCACATATGTATATATATATATAGGTGAATTATATATATGTAAATATATATCTTATCCTCCCTTCAGTATCTGTAGGGTCTAACATCCCCTCTTTTTCTTGATGTGAACATTTGAGTCTATTCTCTTATTTTCCTGACCAGCTTTCTTTGGTTTCACTAACTTTCTCAATTGGTTTTCTTTATATGATTACTTATTTTTGCTTTGCATCTTATTTTATAAGGCATTATTATATATTTATTATTGTTATTTATCATTTCTTCTACCTTGTGTGTGCAGTGTTGGAGACTGAGCCCAGAGCCTCGCACATATTTGTCAGTCTATCTGCACTGAGCCCAACCCTTCTACTTTTGTTGGACATAATTTTTTATCATTTTAGTTTTGTAAGTAAAAGCTAAAATCTTAAGCTTAAGACTTTTCATTTATCTATTCTTTTTTTGTGTGTGTGTGTATGAGATACTGAGGATTGAACTCAGGGGCATTCTATCTCCAAACTACACTCTCAGCCCTATTTTCTATTCTTTATTTGAAAACAGTTTCTCATTAGATTGCGGAGTACTTCACTAAGTAGCTGAGGCTGGCCTTGAACCCGCAATCCTCCTGTCTCAGCCTCCCAAGTACAAGTGTGCGCCACCACACCCGGCTCCTTTCCTTCATCTTAATATGAATGTTTAATGCTGTAGGTTTCTCTCTCCACGCTGCTTCAGCCGTATTCCACAAATTTTGATATGATGTGTATTCATTTTCATATAACTTAAAATAGTTTCTCATTCCTTTTGTGATTTCTTCTTTTGACTATGTGTTATTTAGAGGTAGCTTGTTAGGTTTTTAAAAATTTATTAATTTTTCAGATATTACTCCACTGTTGGTTATTAGCATAATTTCATTGTGTTCAGTGAACATATTTGATTACTTTAAATTCATTGAACTCTATGTCACAGGGAATTATCTATCTTCAAAATATTCTACTTTGAGTTGAGAAGAGTTATTTTATGGTGAAATATCCTGTAAATGTCAATTATTGACATTGTTATTCAAAACTCTTTTATCCTTATTGATTTTTCTATCTACTTGTTCTAACAAATATTGAAAAAGGAGTGTTGAAATGTCTGACTATAATTGTATTTGTCTCTGTTTTACATTTTAGTTTTATTAGGTATTGCTTTATAAATTTCAGAGCCCTGTAAATATGTGTATAACCATCTAGATTTTTAATAATTTTTTAATTAATGATTTTATCAGCAAGATATCACTCTTTATTCAATATATTATTTCTGGCTCTGAAATCTACATTTTTTTTTGTGTGTGTGAGGTACTGGGGACGGAACCCAGGGGCATTCTACCTCCAAGTTGTATCCCCAGCCCTATTTTTTATTCTTTATTTTGAAACACAGACTCCCAAGTCTAGAGGTGTGGCTCAAAGGTAGAAAGTTTCCAGGTTCAAGCCTCAGTACTATAAAAACAAATTATAGCATAATGGCAACTTTATTTTTAATCAAACATGATAATATCTGCTATTTAATTAAAATTATTAAAACATATTACAAATGCCTTCAAGTAATAACATTTTATTTAGTGTGTAGCATAAGGCCTTTACAATGGAATTCTCCCACTTTATCTTCTCTAGGTTTTGTGCCTTTGTTCTCAAGTATTTTACTTCTATATTATCTCCATTTTTAGTAAAAATATCTGGACTTGGAATCTTCTTTTTGAGAAGATTTTTAACTGCAAATACTATTAGTACTGTTAAGAAAAGGAAACAGCAAGAAAGAAACTGGGAAGAAATACTGGCCAAATAGACATCCAGCAAACAACTTACATCAGGAATAGACTATTCCCCACTTATTCAGAGGATGTGTTGGATGCCCAACAGGTGCACAGTAACACATCCTATGTGTCTTTGTTTTCTTCCTGTCTATACATCTTATGATGAAATGTAATTTACAAATTAGGGACACTAAGAAATTAGCACTGACTAACAATAAAACAGAACAATTATAATAATTTAAGAGTTATACAAATGTGATGTGTTTCTCTCAAAATATCTTAGTTTCTTGTTGCACTATAATAATTTTTTGAATTGCTATTGATCATGGGTAAAGGGAACCACCAATAGCCAAATTTTGGATAAGGCATAGAAAACCCATAACTCAAGAATTCAACTAAAGTACACATGATATTTGAGCAGATATTTCAACTGAGAAGACATATGAATGGTATATAAGTATAAAATATCCTCCATATCTTAACCATTTAAGAAATGCCAGTTAGAACAATGAAAAATATACCTGTTAAAATAACTCAAAGACTGTTTAGCATAAAGAACTATTATACATAATATTAAATAGGATATACAGGAACTTGAACTTTCATATACTGCTGGTAGAAATGTACACAGCACTGTACACTGCCCTCCAACCACTCTAAAACTGAAAAACAATTGGCAAACTTGTACTTAAAGGATGACCAGAACATCTACCCAAGATAAATAAAAGTATATATCTACATAAATATTTGTAAATGACAGTGACTGTTTATAACAGTTTAATATGTGACAGCCCAAAAGAAAACAACTAGAAATAATCCATGTATTCATCTACAGGTCAATGTTTGAAGAAATTATATTTCTTCAATAAAATACTATTTGGCAATGAAAAGGAATATATTATTTATAGATTCATCAAGAAGAATAAATCTCAAAATAGTATGTTAATAAAAATGGTGCAATTTTACTCATAGAAAATTCTAGACAGTGCAGTCTAATCTATAGAAACAAAAGTCAAATGTTTCGTAGCCTCAGAACAAAGAATAGGGAGGTATAGATTTCAAAATGCTATGAACAGGGGATTATATGTGAATTATTTTTCAGTGCTGGGGATTGAACCTGTAGTAGGGGGATTGTCTAGCAACTGAGCTATAGCTCCAGCTCTCTAAAAATTTATACTTTAAAGTAAAAATAAATTTGTGTAAACTAACCTTGAATTTGCAAGTCTCTTTCCTCAGCCTCCTGAATCTCTGAGATTACAGGAGTATGCCACTGTGTCCAATGTATACTTGATTGATAGGTTAATTTTCTTAATAGTAATGATGGTTTCATTGGTATATACATAAATAAAATTTTATATAGATGTACTGGGCATGGTGGCACATGCCTGTAACCATAGCACTTGGAAGGCCGTAACGCGAGGCTTCAAGGTTTGAGGCCAGCCTCAACACCTTAGTGAAGCCCTCAGAATATTAATGAAAACTTTTTCCAAATAAAAAATAAAATAATACTAAAAGATGAATGCGCTGGATTCAGTTCTTTATATCACAACAAATTGAGTTACATATTTCATAGGTGTTCATTTTACTGTACATTGGTTGCATTTCAATAAAACTAGAAATAAATTATTTTGCTTAAAAAGTCATTGAATTTGAAATTCATTTGCTTTTAAATTTTCTACCTTGCCTCTATCAATAAAAAGGGAGCATTACATTCTTTAAATGTAGTTTCAATTATAAAATGTTTAATCCTTTTCATAAATGATCTCACATGATTTGTAACTTCCCAGCCTGAGCAGTGTGTCTATAAGCATGCACACTGCACAACAGGTGCAATAGTAAATGCTGTCAATCTTGAGGCAGCTATGATACCTGGTCTTGTCCTAGCGGATCTAACAGTGTTTGTGGGGGAATGAATGTGTAACAGATGTCAACTGTGCGACATACAGGGAGCCTGAGAGTTCACAGCCTGGTCTGTTTTTAAGAGTCAGGAGATGTGGTCTGGAGGGAGCAAAGCCTGAACTGATCTCTGGAGGATAAGAATAACCCATGCGAAAAGGAGGACACAAACGATGACACATGGAATAGAGTTTTTAAAAATGTGAGGTGAAAAAGCAGGGAAAGTGTGAGAAACTGGGGGTGGCAGAGTGGCTAGTGTATGAAGAGTGAGAGGCATACTTGGTAGAAAATGAAGGTCATAAAAATAAAAGGTTCAAAATGTTCAGCAACTGTCATCTGTTTACAAAAGAGGGAGCATGTGGGTTGTAGCTTCAGCTGACATATGAAGGATGGACTGGAGAGGGGTTAACACAGGAGCTTAGGAGAGTACAGTAGGAAGCGACAGAAAGAAGGAAATGTAAGAAATTTTAGAATTCCATTGTGTGTATTTCCCACAGTTTTGCTATCCATTCATCTGTTGATGGTGATCTGGGTTGGTTCCATATTTTGGCTATTACAAATTGTGCTGAATGGAATTCTATTCAGCCATAAAGAACAAAATTATATCATTTGCAAGAAGATGGAAAGCCCTGGAGAGCATCATGTTAAGTGAGATCAGCCAAGCACAGAAGGAGAAGATACACATGTTTCCTCTAATATGCCCAAACTAGAAAACACAAAGGATACCAGTAGGACCCCAGATATTAGAGGGGAAATACTAGCTAAGTTTTAATGGAAAGATAGGAGAGGAGAAAGGCCGATCTTGATTAATGAGGGTCTACACCTGAACATGTGTAAAATTATGAATAAGACATGGTTAACCTGGACAACCATTGGTGGGGGGGGTAGAGAACGGGGGCGGGGGGGGAGAGGGCACCAAATATAGTGTAAATGTATACTACTTATGTTCAATAAAAAATTGTTAAAAAAATTTTAGAAACTGGTAGTGGGTTAGATACAGAACATGAAGGGAGAGTGCACTGGCAAGGATGAGTCTGAGCTTCTGACCTGAATATCTCAGGTGGAGTCTCAACTACAAGTCTACCATCAGTCTGGCAGCACAGTAGAGGGTTGCACCATGTCTGGGTCCACAGCTCCTCCCCAAAGAAATGAGTCTCCTTGCCACTGAACCTAGTGTTGGCCATCCTTAAAGAATTGGGGCTTAAATCCCTGTTTTCATCACTGAATACACTCATTGTAAATTTCCCTTGGAAACTGGCCATCTTCCACAACATCTTTTTATGAATTAGAAAAAGGTTTCCCCATGGGTAGATGCAGTCTCAAAGGCACACAGATTTCATCTGTTATGTGTCTGAGCACCTGTGTTGAACCCACCAGCGCTGGAGCTCAGTACTGGTGCTCTATCAAAGCCTTAACGTAGAACCTCCTCCACATTCTACACCGTTTCTATAGGTGCCAGGAATAGACACATTTCCTTATACCCACTAATCTGGGGCATATTTTCTTCCACATCTTTGTTTTTTATTTAAAACTCAAAACTCTATGAAGACACTTCTTTCCTACAACCTTCTTGCAATTTCTACCGTTTTATTTTTTTCTCCTAGCTTTATACCTGCCAGAGTCAAAACTGACACTGACATTCCCAGTCTGTTAATTCTATATACTATTTACAACTTTTTTCTTTTTATTTCTCTTTTTTGTTTGTTTGTTTGTTTGTTTGTTTGTTTGTTTGTTTTCTGGTGCTGGAGATTGAACCAAGGGGAAGTCTATCTTTGAGCCAAATCTTCAGCTCTTTGATTTTTGTTTTTAACCAAATTTCTTGTCAGGTCAATTGACATCAAGCACTCACATAACCAACCATTTCAGAATCATGGTCTGCCACACTCTGCTTCCGTAGCCAAGCCTCTGGCCATGTCATTAGTGTGAAAATTTATTTTCCAAATTCACTAATCGAAGCATCCCATTCTTAGATTGTAGCCTCTATCCAGCTGTTGATTTAATTGTTTTTGCTGTTTTCTGACCACATGGAAAATTCCTATCCAGTGATTTTTAGTTTCCCATTGTAATAGCCCTCTTCTCTCCTCACTTTCAGATTACACCAGGCTTAGATTTCAGACTTCATTAGCTCCCAAATCCTCTCACTCTAAATTCCCTTGACCCTCAGTCTTATTTGACACACAGCTCAGAAAAACCAGTCTTACAGCAACCCTATAGCATTCTTTCACTGTGATAGCAAAAATCACCAGGACCAGAGAAAGCCAAAGTAATTTTACTAAAACTTATACAATAAAATCAAACAGATCGTCATGAACATACCCAGCTTTTCATATTAGTTCAAAATTTCTTTGTCTGATTCTTTCTACCCAACTGTACTTTCAATTCCAATAGTCTATTAGATTATTGTATTTGAAAATGAGCAAGTTTTTGTTATCTGGCTTAAATTCTCAATCTCATAACAGAAAGCACAATTATATTTGACCATAACTTAGATTTGAAATGAGTACATTTAATTTCCACTATATAAAGATATGATGATTGGTCAATGTTGTAGTTTGTCTTAAGAATAAAAAGGCAAAGTATTTAGTATATATACTTTTATATACTAAGTTATATAGGAATATAATAGCAATGATGAATACACTCATGGCACTTAAATGATATTCTTCTTCAAAGATATTCAAAGTACTTAACATAATTTATGATAAGAGTAAGAACTGAGAGAGAAGAAGTACTATGAATCACATTTAAACTAGAGAAACCCTAAGAACAAAGAACATACTTGACTTATCCAAAGATGCATAAAAAGCATTTGGTGAAACTCAAAAAGAAGTCCAATTTCCCAGATTATCAGTCTTTTCAACTGGTAGGTTTTTTCCCAAAAATTATAATTCCTTTCACTGGACTTAAAAATGATTACTTTGTCTTCACATATCTTTTCATTCATATTCATCTTCTATTTAATATCATCAGAGGAGACATTTTCTTCTTGAATATGAAATAGCTAATTCTTTGTTTCTGACCTCTCACTCTGTAAGAAAAATTCCTGCTTTTAGGCAGCAAAATAATAATGATTATTATTTATAATCACCTGTTATGAAGAATCTATGCTTCAAGTTTTCAATACATTATTTTTATTTTTTAATAAATTTTTATTGGCGCATTGTAGTCATAAATCTCAATGGGATAAAAAAAAAACTTATGGAGATATACATGCACACATCTACCCAGTCTCTAACGCCTCCCCTCCCCCTCCCTCCTACCCATGCTTGGCTTCCTGATTGACTTTGATATGTTTAAGTACATCATGTGCTTTAAAGAGTTTCCCTTATCCTCCCTCCCCTTATCACCTCAGATATATCACCTTCATGGCTCCTTTTTAGGGTCCCTTCTTCATCTAGAGTTCCTTTTATTACCCATGTCTCCCTAATATTTTCACATTAAGAAAAGCATCTGATTTCTTTTTTCGTGTGACATTTCACTGTAAATGTTATAATTTTGTTCTCCCTTATGGCTGGGCAAAATTCCATCGTGTACATATCTCATAGTTTTGAAATTCACTTATTCATTGAAGGACATCTTGGTTGGTTCCACAGTTTAGTAAAGATGGACTTTGTAGCTATGAACATGGTTGTTCATGCATTAGTTTGGTATTTTGGCTTTCATTCTTTTTGGTAGATACCCAGAGGTGGTATTGCTGGATCATATGGTAAGTTCGTTTTCCTTCTTCTGAGGATCTTCTATACTGTCCTCCAAAGTGGTTGCACCAACTTGCAATCCCACCAACAATGTATTAAAGCTTCTATTGTACTGGTATTGGGAAGAGAGTTTAAAAAGTATTAATGTATCAGTCCTGGGAAAGATGTCCAACCTTGAAACATATCTTCTTTACTAAAAAAGCCAGGGTTAGCTAACATGTCCTTGCATTCCTAAGAACAATTTAACACATTTTGGGGGAGAAGACGAAATGTAAAAGCCTGTGTTTGAAGACAGAGATGCCTCCCCCTCCGGCCATAAATCTGGGCCTGTGTTTGGAGACAGAGATGTTTCCCCCCTTTCAGGCCATAAACCCAGCTGGAGAGATAACAGAAGCAGACCCGGGGCGGGCGATAAGGTGTAACATGATCTCCAAAAATCAAAGGGACCTGCTGGACTTAGACAATATAAAAATTCAGGAAACTGGAGTTTGTTGGCATTTTCGTTCGAATTGCCCCCCTGTGTCTTGCTCCGGCACAGGGCTGTGACTATCTCTATATTTCTATCTTTTAATAAACTTCTTTAAATCTGCAGCAGCTGTCCAAGCGATGAATACTTATTCTTAGCTTAGGACAAGAATCCACGGTTTTTCTGTTTGTCTCTGTGTGTCTGGTGGTGGTGGGGGTTACTACACACCACACACCTTACCCCCCCAACCTATCCCCTGCAACACTATTTCTCCACACTTATTCCCACTTACTGAAAACCTGAAAGCCAGAAGGTGAGTAACTTTGACAGGGTAGTCCACTCACAACCAATTTTTTTTTAAATAGAGGTCACTTGGATCTGGAAATCTGCTAAGAGATTAGGTGAGGCACCTGCAGCTTCTACTGCTTCCTGGCCACACAGTTGAGGAAACCCACTGGCCCTTTGCTGTGGAGTAGTCCCCAGTTCCAAGCCTGCCCCACAATAGGCTCTGGCTACAACTGCAGCCACCACCTTCTTCCTCCCTCTTCAATATTTTTTAGTAAAAGAAAACAGTACATGTCTTTTGCAGAAGTTGGGGGCTGAAGTACTTAGTAGCAATGTATTTTATCTCCCCACCAAGAGTGGAGGCTCACAGCTTCACCACGGAGAGCGTGTTCTGCTGCTCCAAGCACACCCAGCCCCAGCACTGAGCAGAGGAGCACGGTGGCCAGGAGCGCCCTTGGCTAACGGGACCCATGACATCGGCCTATCTGACTATGCAGGGGCTCCATCTGACATGCCCTGAACATTTTTCTTACTTAGTATGTTGTTGAGAGTTCCTGAGGATGTGGGGCAGGTGCAGTTTACTTTCGGGGAGATTTCCTCAAAAGTTCACGGTGAGCCAGGCGTGGTGGTACACACTTGTAATCCCATCATTAGGGAGGCTGAGACCTGAGGATCAAGGTTAGTGGACAGCTTCAGCTACTTAGTGAGGCCCTCTGCAACTTAGTGATACTGTTTCAAATTAAAGAATAAAAAATAGGGTAGGGGGTGTAGCTCAGAGGTCAAATTCCTCTGGGTTACATTCCCAGACCTGACCAAAAAAAAAAAAAAAAAAAAAAAAACAACAACAAACTTCAGGGTGGATTAGAATGAATCTACCTCTGATACTGGCCGCTCGCTGCCGCCGCCACCATCTTAGCCCTCCTCCCCAGCATTTTTCTTACATAGTATGTTGTCTAGAATTCCTGAGCATGTAGGGCAGGAGCAGTCTTTTGGGGGGACAATTTCTCCAACAGTTCAAGGCAGGTTGGATTGGATTTATCTAGCTCTTCTGAATAATGGCCACTGCTGCCGCTGCCGTCTCCATCATCTTAGTCCATCTCTTCTTTCTTATAGTTGGCAAGTCATGGCTATAAATGTCTCTATATATTGTCCCAATCAGATATGAAACCATAATCTGATGTCCGGGGTTCCTCAGAGGAATACCTGTCCTATTTGGCTGCTGCCAGCTATTGTTGCTGAGGCTGCGGCCGCCACTGCGACCTCAGCTGCCGCCATCTTGGCCCCTCCCCAATACATCATTTTTAAATACTACAAAAATTTCATCAGATCCTTCTCCTACTGTGCACAAATACAAAATATGGCATCTGTATCTGAGAATTTTAGGAGTTTCACCCAAAGGTTCCAGAGAGTTGTGGATAACAAAGAGCTACTTGACAGCAACCTCAGCACACTCTCTTTATCCTTTCTATGTAAGAGCTCCAGAGAGACAGTGCATAGGCTGCTTCCTTTTTTCCTATGGCACCATTTTAAAATATCTACTTCCAACGCTCATTTATTCACTTTGTGCATATATACAAAGGAGGCTGGGAGTTTTATATTTGTTTTTATTTTAGACCTAAGCAAAGGAGAAGTCAAGTAAGTGGAAAGGGAATTAAATGAGCAAGTGTATAATTTCTGTGACACAAAGTGTCTTTCACCTCTATCCAGTTTTATCCTGCCTAGTCAACTTGGACAGCAAGCCACTGATAAAGACGATTTGCAGAGTATAACTTAGGAAGATTTCCCAAATTAGTTCTCAATTTTGGCCTTTGTATACCCTCTCTGGCTCTAAGAGTCAAAATTAAAAATGTTCATAGAATAGGTATCCACATGTATTGAAAGAATTTATAAAAAGCTATAGAAGTTAATGTAAAAAGCCGTTACAGTGGAATAGCCATGCTATCTTTGATTTGAGACATATTAAGTTGCTGCTTCTGCAGCATTTTTCACACTCTTTTCTTATCTGTTGTGTGCATATTTAACAACATGGACACCTGTAAATAGTACGGCCACAGATCTATCCACATGGGGACATTTGCAGTCACATTTTTTAAATGATATGCTCCTCTTTTTAGCTCAGGACTATCCTGCATGTAGGAAAAAGACTGAGATCAGAACTAACTAGCTTGGGACAATATTTGAGGCATTTGCTGTGTGACTTTGCACAAGATATTAAATCTTTCTAAACTATGCTTATACCACTTAAAATTGAGATATTTTATAAACATACCAGAAGAAGGCTATAAATATCAAATAAGGACATTTGTCACTGTATACATAAAAAAAGTTAACAAATATAATTTCATTTCCAGAGAATAGCCTGGGAAACTGAATGACAATTTCTGAGTACATAATAATGAAGAATGCAAATGAGGTTGTATAATCTCTTAAAATAGCATCACCATAAAATAATGATAAAATAATTATATTGATAATAATTATTTTTTACTACTATAGTTATAGTTAACTCAGTTTTTTACTTATGATATTTTTATCAAAGAGAAGTTTATCAACAGCAAAACACAGCAAAATAAACGTAATATGCACAATTCTATGCACTATAATATTACCTATAATTAGGAAAATATATAAAAATAACTATGCCCTACACTGGGGAGAGTTAAATAAATTAAATACCATTAACTTAGTAAATGATTCTGTGTGTTTGTGTGTGTATGTATGTGTATACAGACATTATACATATACATATATATGTCTATATATAATTTAAATGACAACTGTGAAAATTTGTGAGAAATATTAAAAGTGATAATCACAAAAATTATTTATCAAATATTAGTGAATGAAGTAAAAATCAGAACACAAAGTCATGTTGTTATACTTCAGTGTAACAACATCATACCTAGGTAGAGCATAGACCATGATAGGCAGGTGTGGGAGTATAGCTAAAAACCTTCTATATTAGTTAAAAATATGTTCACTAGCATAAAGCAGGAAAATACAATAGTATCTTAGTATGATAAATATTAGCTTCTTATAAGAAAGAATTCCTGAAGATGTTTCTGTAGCATAATTTTAGAATCTTGTTTTCTCTCTATTTCATTATTCCTAGAGCATGCCTTTCATTTTTCAGAATAACTTCTGACATAACATTGCATCTAGAGTCCCAATTATTCCATGTTCCAACAAGGGAAAAAGAATAAAGCATATAATCTCTTTTAAAGAAACATATAGAAAGTCCCTCCAAAATGCTTGTACTTATAGCTCATTAGCCATAATTATGTTACATGATCACATACAGCCGCAAGTCAAGGTATGAAACAGCCTTTTCAGGTGGGCACATGACTAGCCCCATCAACTCAGCTTATACTACTGAGGAAGAAATATTAAGTGATAGAAGGCCAACACAAATTAACCACACCATTACATGGAGGACATTAGAGATATTTTTCATGATTCAACTTCCTATCATAGTAAGTTCTAGAATCTCAATATTCATAGAAGATTTAAGGAATCAACAGAGTTTCCAGCCATAGTCCTTCAAGTATCCTGGGAACAGAACTTGAACCTTGCTTCATATTGTGTTCAGATATCTGTACATTTGTTTTCTGGGTACCAAACAGAAAAGTATCTAAGAAAGCATCTCAAACTGAATAAAAGCAGCTGAGCTCTAGTGGGGTTGATTTCAGGAACAGGGAAGAGGTAGGTCCAAGTATATGCTGACCTAGCACCCTTTCCCCCACTTTGATCTCAGAAATCTGTAAACTTTGGTAAGAAGAGAACAGAGAAAGAACTGTAATTATCAGTTCAGCACTGCATACAGGAGATCCAACTGGGCCTGGTGATTGACGTGTCAGTATCCTGTTTATATTCCATTGCTTTTGAAACTTGAATGCACACAGCCCTGAACTTTAGGTGCCAGAAATTGCACGTATTGGCCTGAAGATGTTCCTTTGCTGAAGGAACCAGGGAATTAAAGCCTCTGGGAGCAGCCCTCAATCTTTAATTTATTGAAGTTTCAATTCAACTTACCCATGGTAGTAGCTAACTCACCCTCTGTTGCCTTCCCATTCTATCTCATGTCTTCTTTTCCTTAGAAATTGTTAGTGACTATATATCTGTGTGCTCTGCCCCAAAATCTAGATATTGAAATTCTACCCCCAATGCAACAACATCTGGAGGAAGGGCTCTGGAGAGATAGTCGGTGTTAGATGAGACTGGATCCCTCATGAATGGTGTGAATGCCCTTCCATGAGTCCCAAGAGGGCTTGTTTCTTGCTGATCTTTACCATACAACGGAAAGATGGCTGTCCACAAACTAGGAAAAGAAGCCTCACCAGACACCAAATCTGTCAGATCAAAGATCTTGGACTTCATTTCCTCCAGATACATAAGAAATAAATTTCCATTATTTATAATCCATCCTGACTATGGTATTTTTGACATAGCAGCCCAAACAGAATAAGATATCAATACTTTCTTCATCATCCAAATGTTTTAATTCAAATCATTGACTCAAGCCCTGCTTCTGGGAGACTCATACTAAAACACCTGGTTTAGAGGTGTAGAGAGGGAGCCAGATGGTGAGAAGTACAGTGACCATCTCAGTACAGAGGGCAGTAGGGTGGAAGAACAACATAACCCCTAGTGGAGGAGGCCAGACAGTAGGGCAGGCAGAGCTTCAAGCATGTACTTCTAATATATGTTTGAATCCTACCTCTATCTCTTCCACACACATGCACACACAATGTGCACACTCAGATTAAACACACCCTATTTGGGAGGGTCAAGATGGCGGTGACCGCCAAATAAGACATGCATTTCTCGGAGAAGCTCTGGACACCAGATTTTGGTTTAATGTCTAATTGGGACAACTTAAGGAGGCATTTCCAGCAGTGACTTCCTATCTAGAATACAGGAGAGAGAGTGGATATTAGAAGCAAGATGACAACGAGGTGCCCACCACACAAGAAAAGTGTTTTTTGGAAGAACATCCCAGAAGAGATTAGAGAAAAGACCACTTCAGCTGCACAACCTGGGGAACTCTTAACTACATACCTTGTAAGAAAAATGATCCAGGAGTGTTGGAGGGAGCCCAGCAGTGCCAGGCAGAAAGCCCAGCTGCACATCCTGGGGAACTCAGTGAGCCTGGCCACCATGCTCCTCTATGCTGTGCTGGGGGCCATGGTGTGCTCAGAACAGAAGATCCTGCTCTATGTGGTGAGGCTGTGGCCTCTGCTCTTGGAGGGGAGATAAAATTCATTGCTGCTGAATGCTCGATCTCACAACCCCTTCAAAACACACATACTGTCTTTATTAAAAATGTTAAAACATTTATTAAAAATGTTGGAAAGGGGCCAAGATGGCTGCGGCGGCAGCCAGTATTCAGGAAATGCAGACAAATCCTATCCAGTCCACCTTGAACTTTTGGAAAAAATCTCCGGGAAGGGGGACTGCTCCTGCTGCACATGCTTAGGAATCCTGGACATCATACCATGTAAGGAAGGTGCTCAGGAGAACCAGGAGGATGGTGGTGGCAGCAGGGGTGGCAGCAGCCAGTATTTGAGAAAGGCAGAGATCTGAACCAATCCACCTTGATGTTTTGAAGAAATTGCCCCAAAGGTAGGCTGCTACCACTACACATGCTCAGGAATTCTGGACAATATGCTGGGTGGGAAAGTTGTTTGGGAAAAGAACCTAGAAGGTAGTGTTGGCCAGTAGTTGGGAGAAGCAGAGATCTTATCCAATCCACCTTGAACTGTGGAAGAAATCTCCACAAAGGTAGGTTACTACCGCCAAGTATGTGCAGGAATTCCAGACAACATGCTGTGTTAGAAAAGTGTTTGAGAGAGAACTGAGATGGTGATAGCGGTGGCGGTGGCCACCAGTAATTGGGAGAGGCAAAGATCTGATCCAATCCACTCGATCTTCTAAAGAAATCACCCCAAAGGTAGAATGCTACCACTGCACTGCTCAGGAATTCTGGACAACATGCTGTGTGGGAAAAGTGTTTGGAAGAGAACTGAGATGGTAGTGGCAGCGGCGGCCAGTATTTGGGAGAGGCAGAGATCCAATCCAATCCACCTTAAACTTTTGAAGAAATATCCCCAAAGGTAGACTGCTCTTCCTGCACACGCTCGGGAATTCTGGAAAACATGCCACACACGGAGAGAACTGAGATAGTGGTGGTGGCAGCAGTGGTGGCAGTTGTGACCAGTGTTTGAAGACACAGACGGATCCAGTCCAATCTACCTTGAATGTTTGAGGAAATTTCCCTAAAAGTAGAATGCTCCTGCCCCACATGCTCGGGAATTATGGACAACATGCTAAGTGGTAAGTGTTTGGGGCATATCAGAGGGAGGAACGGGATTGGAGCCTGCTGTGTGGCAAGGCTGGTACTGGGGCCTGCGAGGTCAGGATAGGTGACTGCCATAAAGCAAGGCCGGTGCTGGGGCCTCCAAGGATGGGTTCAGAGCCTGCCAGGCGGCAAAGCCGGTACTGTGGCCAGTGAGGCCAGGATTGGAGCTTTCCATGAGTCGAGGCCGGTGCCGGGGTTTTCAAGAGTGGGATCAGAGCCTGCAGTGTGGCATCCACAGGGAAATATCACAGAAAATAAAAAATCAGATGCTTCCCCCAATATGCAAAAACTAGGAAGAAATGGGTAATAGGAGGAAATCTAGTTGAAGAAAGGGCCCTACAGAGGAGCAATTAAGGTGACCTATCAGAGGGGATGGGAGGGGGGAATATGGAATCTCTTTAAAACATATGATGTACTTAAACAAATATATCAAAGTCAATCAGTAAATCAAGCATGGGATCGAGGGAGGGGGAGGGAATGGGATGGGGATTGGATAAAGGCTAATTGGGTGATGTGTGCTTGTATATCCCCACCAATCTTATATTCCATTGAGATGTTTGACTACAATGCACCAATAAAAATATATTTTAAAAAACCACCCTATTTGGAGAATGGACGATCAAGGATTAGCGTGTGTGTGTGTGTGTGTGTGTGTGTGTGTTATCTCTATAAATGTGATGCAGTTTTTCTCCCAATTATTAATTCCCCCAAAATATATGTTATACATAAACTCTATATGCACATGGTCAAAGACCAATATCAACATATGCTAAGCAATATATCTTTATTATATTTTAAAATAATTATTTATTTACTCAAAATTTCTTAATGAGATGACAATAAAATCAAATCTAAACATAACTATGTACAATTCTTTACCCAGTAGAGGTAGGCATGATGTATGCTGTTTGTACTTGAGAAAGAACAGCAGTTTCTTGAAATTTGAATGGCAACTTGCACCTGCAGGGTCTAGTGTGAAATCTGAATCAAGCAGACAGGGTGACTGTGCTTTGAATTCATTCCCTCAGCCTTTTTCCAGACACATGCAATCCTCAGTGCTAATGAACTACAGAGATTACAAAGGCCCAAGTCAGGCCTCTGCATCTGAAGAAGGGAGAGTGTGTATTTTTGTAATCTCCTAGAGGGCTTCTTAGGTGTGCAATTTGAAATCTGCAAATGATGCAGCTGGTCCTAGACTGTGAATAACTGTGGAAGTTCCATTAGCTGTTGCAAGAATATCAGTTATTGTATATTGGAGAGAAGAAAACTAGGAAAGAACCCCTTTCCTCTTTTCGTTTTCTTTTCCTTTTTTTTTTTTTTTTGCAGTACCGGATATTGAACACAGAGTCATTCTACCTTCGAGCTACATTCCCAGCCCTATTTTTAATTCTTTATTTTGAAACAAGGTCTCACTAAATTGCAGAGGGCTTCACTAAGTAGCTGAGGTTGATCTCGAAACTGCAATCTTCCTGTCTCAACCTCCCAAGCACGGGGATCACAGCGTGTCCCATCATGCCCATAACTGAAGTTATGAGAAAAGAAGAGCAAAGCAAGAGGTACCACTTTAAAGGTGTATGCACACACTGATGCTCCCCACTCAAGGCCATCCACATTTCTTTATAATGTGAAAGGCTCTAGGAGGTAAGAGAAATTAAAATGTTAGCAGAATCTACAGGAGACCACAATTCAATGGCCAGAATATAGATCCCCAGGAGCACTTGTATTGAAAAAAGACAAGTTTTCTTTATAGTTACCTATTTTAAAAAATTTTAATTATACTTTCATTGGTGCATTGTATTTAAACATCACAGTGACACAAATGCATTCACACTACACTTGGTGTGATTTCCTCCATATTTCACCCTGCTTCCCCTTCTATGTCATTGAGATTGGTAGCAACACCTTCATGTATAAAAGTGATACCTTCATGTATATGCAAATAGAGTAATTTGAATGGTTTCCTTTGTCAAGCTTCCTTTTCCTGCTGCCTATATCTCTACTTTCTTTCCTCAATACTTTTCCACTATTCTATTGTTTTTCTCTACATTTATCTAAGGTTTCTTTCATTTTCTATTTTCTCGTTAGCTTCTAAATATGAGAGAAAACATATGACCTTTGAATTTCTGAGATTGGCTGATCTCATTTGCATAATAGTCTCCAATTCTATTAATTTTCCTGAAAATTACATAACTTTGTTCCTTGTTATGGCTAAGTAATGCTCTATTATGTATATAGACCACATTTTCTTTATCCAGTCATCTATTGACAGAAGTTTTTAGGAATTATATTCTCTCCTGGTCTGGCCTACTCTTTCTGTTGAAAGGAAAGTTATGCTGGCTTCAGACCAGATGCCTTATTTGACATATATTTGATTCTTTCCCCTACACAGGAAAAATATTAAAAAGTCTTGGAGACAATTGATTATGAATTCATCTATTCTTTCATCATTTTTATTCATGCATAAAAGAACCTTAATTTATATTCTACTAGGATGTCAGACAATTCTCTAGTAAGAAAATTTGGCCTTGATTTTTTTAATTTTGGTAGGATGAATCAGAATATAATTGGGAACTAGGAAAAATAAAAATATTTGATAAGGTTTTATAATAATTGTGTTATTTTGCTAATTATTAGGCAAGTAAACATTCCAGGAATTCTTGACATTTACTGTTGATTAACATGGCTTAACTATGGATTCCCATGAAAGCTCTTATGGTTTTAATTTTAATAGTTTTATGATTTTTACACAGTTGGCTAAAAACTTATGCTTTAGTTCTTGAAGCAAAATTATTTCATTGTTTATATGGGTTAGCTATTAAAGCTTATTTTTTGTGTGGACATAATTTTAGACTGCTTTACTTAAAACAGATCAACTAAAAATGAAATCCTTCTTGAAAATATGCTACTATTTTGTTCAGCTGTAGATTTACTAGTGAGATGTATCATGGGATCTTTGTAATCCTCATAATGCAATTATAGACAGGTGTTCCTTCTTGGCAAACTAAGATAAATTTATTGTACTATTACAATGTTTCCATAGATTTGTATATCCTTCTAATGTTTAAAATAGATAAAGTAGTAATGTTTGTTTTTATTCAAGAATAAAATATTCAATTCGACATGTCTATTTTAATTTATATTTCCACTCTAATTCTCCCAAACAAATTATATTCTCATGAGAATTTTATTTGAGATTGTTTATGAAGGAATTGCTTGAGATCCAAGTACAAGAAAAACTTGTGTTCTTCTCTAGCTTCTGGAGGTCTCTATAACTTACAGCATAACCAAAGACCAGAAAACCTCCCACGGAGGCCCCAGCCAGTCACTGCAGCACTTCATGTGGAAACGCCCTTGGAAAGTCACCTTATACTTCACAGTCCCAGTTTCCTCACCCATGAATTAGAAATAATCACCTTTACTATAAGGTTTATACATAACATTCAGAGAGACTATTTACAGAACCAATTTAATCAGTGACCTTTGACATTATTTATGGGAAATAAATTATAAATAAATTTCAGTTGTGACAATCAAGTGAAAAAATAGTAGATCACTATATCTAGCATGAGTGCTATTAGTCTTACTATATTCCTATAAGTAGGCTTTATTACCTTGTTACAAGAAAAGTAGAGGTATCGGCAGGCTCTAGATTGGTTTATGTAAGTGTGCATTTCACCACAATCCTGTTTATGAGGCATTTGTAATGAAAGTCACACTGCCCGCCTTCTGGTGCCTGTGTGGGTACAACACTGGAAATCTCTCTAATCCATTCTCTGCTATGGGCATTACATTTATTAAAGGTGGCCTTTCTGTAAGATATGAGATTCAAATTTATAAATCTAGTTCACATTTTAAAGTAGGAGCAGAGGCTGAATTAATGTTCAACTGATTTGAATGCTCGAGTTTGACAATTGTCCCAGAAATATTTATTGACATGTAGCTTAGAACCCATCTTCCCTGTACCAGATATACTCATGTAAAACATCTCTTCCCATTAGTGTTTCTAAATCATCATCAATAACAAAGGAAATTGAACAATTTCTTCAATCTCCCAGCTCCTGTGAACATTATTTGTCCGCATGCAGGGTAGATGATTAAATGGTTAGAATGCTCAGAGTAAATTAATTTCCATTCATCCCCCACCTCTGTGTATTTTATGAAATAATGATATTCAAAGAGATTGAGTACTAGAGCAGTAATTCAATTCAGGCCTGCCTTAAAATCTGCAAAATAACATAATTTTCTAAAGGTTTTATGGAATAATTCAGGAAGGATTTGATCAGAGACTTTTCAATCATCCTTTTCATTATGCTTAATACCATGGAAAGTAGGTTACAGTATAATAGATATAATAAGATAATGCCTTTTCTTTAAATCTATGACCTCTCCCCTCCATTTTTTAAATTATTACAGCACTTCAAATAAACAAAGATTTATTTCTTACTCATTATGAATTACTCAAATCCAATTGAAAATCAGGAAACAATCTATTATTTCCTTAGAAGGAACACTTTCACTGCACACTGCATTTTACTACATTTTTTGCAATGTAATATAGTAAAAAATTATAACATTTTGTTATATAATTATATGCAAAAATGAAAATATGGTTTATTTCAAGGTAACTAAAAATAAAATTCAAACGCCTCATTTTCAACTCTTTCTATTAAGTCTGTTACTGATGGTGAAAATAAAACACACAGAAATTATAGTACAAAACTATTTCTGTAAGAAATTATTGTGATACCTCACCTTAAAAATCATTTATTGTACCCAAAATATAGCTTTTAAAAAGCAGTATTAAGCTGGGCGTGGTGGCGCATGCTTGTAATCCCAGCTCTTAGAAGGCTGAGACAGGAGGATTACACAGGTTCGAAGTCAGCCTCAGCTACTTAGTGAGACTCTCAGCAACTTAGTGAGACCCTGTTTCCAAATAAATGATAAAATAGGGCTGGGGTGTAGCCTGGAGGTTGAAAGCCCCTGGGTTTCACCTCTTAGTACTACAAAAAAAAGTAGCATTAATACTTTGCAAAGACAGCTAAGTATAATGTAAATAAGTATAGACAATGCAAGTGAACCATGAGATAACTGGAAATATATAAAGAAAGCATACCAAGCAAATGGTTGGGTATAAAAACTTGTCCACAGTTTAATCTTATTACCCTAGTACAAATATTTGGCATTATTTAGATGAACCATTTTAAATTAAATAGATTTTACAGTTTATACTTAGCTATTTGGCACCACAAAGTTAAAATTTTTATAGCAAAAAATCAGCTCAATCTTAGAACTATAGTAATTTGGAAACCATACAACAGAAAATGCTATTTTCTTTTGAAAAAAAAAAAAAACAGAGGGACATTACTGAATTTTGCTTTGGGACTGTAAGTCATGATAGAAAACAAATGAAGAAAATTTGAGAGACAAAATGTCTAAATATTCTCATTTGTTTTATTCAAATTTGAAATTTTTTTCATATGGCTACTAGAGTCATGCATTGAATTAATGTTGCTATAGACAAATCCTCTATGAGATCCTGCTCTCTCTCTCTCTCTCTCTCTCTCTCTCTCTCTCTCTCTCTCTCTCAGCAACACCCCAGCCCTTTTTATTATTTATTCTATTGTGAAACAGAATCTAGCTTGTTTGCTGAGGGTCTGGCTAAGTTGCTGATGCTGGCCTCAAACCTGCAATTTTTCTATCTCAGCCTCCCAAGTATAGGATTACAAGCGTGCAACACCATGCCCAGCTCATTTTTTCTCTTGATGTTTATTAACATCTTATCATGAAATAAATTGATAAGCAAATGTAAGTTTTCTGCAAATTTTGTTATTAGTTTATCACTCTTTATCAAATCTGAAAGATAAAATTCAGATAGTAGAACAACAAAAATGTGATAATCATGAAATCTCTAGTCTTAAATTCAGCAGTTTACTATTAGCCCAAATGTAAGTCCTTGTTAACAAATTTCAGTTAGAAGCATCATAATTTTGTTCCCATTTTTATTGAAAATGCTATATAGATTTTCAAGGGATTTGACCCTAAATAATTACTTATGTACAAGTACTTAAGGACATATTTGCAAATACGTTATTGACTTTGTTGCATTTACATCTATTTTGGTTTTGATTAACTTTTCTAGTCTCCGACTTTTTGTATCAAAACAGGAAAAATTTGTCCAAATCAGAAAATTTGAAGTGAAGTTTCAGAGTCAATTTTGTGGCCTGTTACTCAGGACTCGCAGTACTTGGAAGTAACTATGCTCCTGTTATAATTCTGTATGTGTGTGGAGAGTGGGATACAGGGGATTGAACCCAGGGGCACTCTACCTCCGCGCTGCACCCCCAGCTCTTCTTATTTTTAATATGAAACAGACATTCACTAGGGTACTGAATATATTTCTAAATTGCTGAAGCTGACTTTGAACCTGTGATCTTCCTGCCTTGGCCTCTCAAGTATTGGGATTACAGGCCTGTGCCACCCTATTCGGCGATATTCTTTTTTTTTTTTTTTAGGTACTGGGGATGGAACCCAGGGGCATTCTACCTCCAATCTTCACCTTCAGCTCTATTTTTTAGTCTTTATTTTGAAACAGGGTCTCACTGAGTTGCAAAGGCCTCACTAAGTAGCTGAGGCTGTCTGTAAACTACAATCCTTCTGTCTCAACCTCCCAAATGCTGGGACTATAAGTGTGTGCCACCACATCCGGCTGGCAATATTCTTTACTTAGGAAATTATCTCAGATCCACATCCCCCAGTCAGAGCTGAGACAACACCTCCAAATTACACACACTTAGGTTTGTGGTGGAAGAAATAACAAAAGGGAGATGTAAGGGACAGATAACCCAGCAAGCAACTTTGCTAGAGCCACTTGGTCTCCTCTTTCCCTTCTAATCTTCACAGAGTAGTGTCCCCACACTTCTTACTCCTAAAATTTCTTTTAGGAGAAAAATATGTAAGACTAGAATGTGGCTGCCTCCTCTTTCTCCCTCCTCAGTCCTTGGTCCTTTTTTTGCTCTCCCTACTCGACTCCTACCACTGCAACAATCTGGACAAGCTCTCAGGGATGAGGAAGGCTATTTATTAAACTCTCAAAGGTTAAATAAGGTCATGCTGTGACATGGTCTCAAGGCCTCTCAAGTGAGGTGGAAAAGATGCATTCCACATCAATAAACCTTACATCTTTGTTGAACAATAACTCAGAAAATGTATGAAAGCCATACTTGTAAGGGATACAAATCACTGACTTGAACAGTTAGCAAAGCCAACTGCTATGTTGTTTGGAAAGCTCTGGCATAGGTTCATTGTTACTAGATTTACATGTAGCATGGCACAAGCAAATATGAAATCTCAGTGTGACTGTTGTGCATGGTGGCACACACCTGTAATCCCAGTGCTTGGGAGGCTGAGACAGGAGAATCACTAGTTTCAGGCCATTGCACAGTAACTTAGGAAACATGGTTCTAAAATAAGAAATAATAAAAAGGGCCAAGGTGTAGCTCAGGGTAGAATATTTCTGAGTTCAATTCCCAGTACCACAATAAAAAAATTTTATATATATATATTATAGATAAAACTTAATAAGATGATAAGACTTGGGGTACTTACCACCTAGAAGTGCAAGAGCAAAATGTAGACATATTTGGTTTGACTGCTACTCCCTTCATTACAACAGATCCTAACCTCAGATATGGCATCATTAAACAAAAGTGCTATCAGTTGGTTACATCTGTTTCATCTGCTATTCACTAGTCAAGTGAAGCAGAAACACATTTGATATTGGGACTGAGGATTAAGGGACAATGAAATATCTGATATCTTCTGACTCCATGTCATCAAATTATTCACTTAAAGAATCATGAACAAGCTTGGAAATTGAAGCTCATCAGTACCCTCTTTGGATTATATTGTGCCTCATCAAGTTTGAATTTCCACTGAAAGTATCTTATAAAGAGTTTCCCTGGACCTTTTTGTAATGTTTAATGTTCACGTGATTATTGAATTTCTCTTGAGGGATTCATGCTGGTGCACAGCTCATTTCAGAGTTTCAATCCAAGCACACCCTTCTCTTCACAGTGGCACCTTTTCCACCAGTCATCTGCTTCTTTTTAACATGAAATGTATTTGTATCCTTGCCTCACTTCCTTGGTGAAGGGCCTCCTATGTCTATAACCAGGTAGTGAATAAGTATGCACTGGATAGATGTCTTGCTATTCAATTTAAATTAATTTCTGTAAAGGCCAAGTCTGAAATATTGAGGTAGTGAAAGCAATTAAGCAATGTTATTTAATATCCCTGTCTCAGCATCTTGGTTTTCAGAGATAAGATAAAGTTTACCTGCTTGAGCTATTGCCTTTGCAAAAATATAAAACCATCTGATATTCATTTTAACAGTGCATAAATCATGGCAGCATACATAAATCAAAGCAATGTTTTCAATTTAAGACTCCAACAGCCAAGAGAGATAAGCCAATTTTAAAAGGTCCAAATGAATGAGAAAACAGATGTTAGAGACTGTGTTCCAGACTATTTTTTCATCTTTAAGAATGTTAATCTCTCCTATAGGGCATAAAGCCCTAAGAAAGCAAAAAAAAAAAACTATATGTCAAACATTGTTAGATTGTTTCCCTGTCACCTGGAATTAAAGCAGGAAGAAGCAAAGATAAAATGAGAACACTACAGGTTGAATGAGTGACCAGAAACACTATATTTCAGTTCCCCATTTAAAATGCCCAAGAATATAAAACTGCTTCATGACAGTTTCCTTTGAGAACTATTTAATCAGGTGCTTTAGAAAACAAAGGTTAAACACACCATGTGTTATAAATTACCTGCCTTTGTTATAACATCTCATAGGTGCACTAATATGCATTCAACTGGGATGGCAATAGTAGTATGTTAGAAAAAAAAAAGCACTAGAGTGGGCTGGGATGAAACTTAGTGGTAGAGCACTTGCCTAGCACATGTGAGTTCCTGAGTTCAATTCTCCACACCACAAAGAAAAGACAAATGTCAGATGTGTACTTATGCTTCCACTCTATTGACCAGGGTCCTTAGATAAGTTATTTAACACCTGTTTTTGAATTATCTTCTAAATTGGGATAACAATATTTCTGCCCACCAATTGGTATGGATATTGTAAGAATAAAAATAGTTTAAAGTGTTTTGAGAAAGTAAAATATATATAATAAATCTTATTTCTAATATGAAATCCATTTTGTGGCTTGGGAAGAGGATGAATACTGCCTATGTTGAGTTTGAGGTGCCCATAAGGACATCCAAGTTGTGTGTTCTAGAGTTCAGGGAAGAAATCTGAATGAAACAGAGGGTCTGAGGTCCTCAATATGCCTACAGTATCTTAAGTTACCAAAGTCGGTTTAGTGACCTGAGGAAAGTGTGTAGTAAGTGGAACTCCTCGCGTATTTGTCAGGCAGAGAAGATAGGCTTTAAATTTTTCACGTTGAGATAATTATAGATTCACATAAATATAGAAAGGTAATACAGAGAGATCCTCTATACATTGTCAGGCATTTTTTTCCAGTGTGATATTTGTATAACTATAGTACAGTATTGAAAACAGGCCACTGGCACAGGTACAATAAGTTTTTACAATTCTGTGTAAATTTGTTATATTTTTATGCTATGCAGCCACCGTCACAATTAAGATACAGAATAATTCTAACACCATGACAATATTTCTCATGCTCCTCTTGGTATCCCTACACCAAACAGGCCATGACCTTTTTCAACAGGTTTGTCAGCCAGTGAGCACACACTTCACAATGAGCAGAGATGAACACAACTCAAGTATTCTTCCAGAGGCATGAAGCTGAGGCTCTAGTGTGAGAATCTGCCTTGTGTGACCCACTAGAAATATCTGAAATGAGACCTTAAATCCAGTACCCTCAAAGAAAAGAATGTTAGAGCCTAAAGTCAAAGTTAGCCTTATAAAAAGCAAAGAAAAAAAGAAATTCAAAATGATGACTGCGGGACACAGAACATCTCAGTAGCTGAAACAAATAAAGTTCAACTACCAAGAAGGCAGTGTCTTGACAAAAAAAAAATAAATCTCACAAACCAAAACAGAAACAGAAACCATGGCAAAAGGAATCCAGTACTCTGAACAGCAAGATCAACTGCAAAAAGCCTGAGTGCATGACTGACCCGGTGCAAACACCGGCCCAGCTGCCAGCACCATTTAGGGCTACTGGCCTGAACTGCAAGTGCCATCTGGCCCTGCCAAATTTGGCACTGCAGCCCCAAGAAATACCAAAAAATAATCCAAGAACTTGACATGCAGAAAGTGGCGACAGAGCACCAACATCTTAAGCAACCAACACCATGCTTCAGGGATGTAGAAAAAGATCCAAAAGTTCATATGGTCACCAAAGGTGGCACCCACAGTGACCCTCTAGAGACCTGGCAGCAGGACACACAAGTAACCGCTTGTGTTACTCGTCAATACTTGGTGGATGATCACCCAGAGCACCCCATGGGGCTAAGACCAGGCAGCCCATCCAGGAGTTGGTCCAGTTAGAACATCCAGAGACACAGAAAAAGTGCTTAAGGCACGGTACCTGCACAGGGTCACAGGGGGTCTCTCCAAGACTACACTGGACACCTTCTATTAGTGCAGGTTAGGGAGGTGCAGGGCCAAGGCAGGAAGGTCAGAGCACAAGGCCTGAGCCCAAGGTGGAGAGTGCAGAGCTCAGGGCCAGAGGGCATGTAGAGCACAGAGTGGGAAAGCACAGAACCCTGAAATTACACAAAACTCATTAACAGTGACATCCGAGGCCTGGACACTTAAACACAAAGCTGTCAGAGGCGAGAGAGGAGCACAAACACTCATAGAGTGGGTTCAAAAGCTGACAATAGGTTATAGAGCAAATGAGAGACATTGGAATATACTCCAAAATCTACCACAATGAACAAACATACAGATATGATACAGGCCCTGGACCTATATGCATAAGTTAGCAGGCCTGTTGCTCTTTGTTTTGTTTTGTATTATGTTTATTTTGTTTTGTTTTTCTCTCACACTGTTGCAAGTTTATTTTTATTTTATTTTTGTCTTTTCTTTTTTCATTTTCTTATTTCCTTTTTCTTTTTATTTTTTTGGTCTTTGTTTTATAATTGTTAGCTTTTGTAACTTGTTTTGTTACTTTATTCATGTTTGTTTGTTCCTTCCCTCATTCCTTTTACAAATGTCCACACTCTAGCCTATCTACTTTCTTCTCTCAAGACTTTTCTTTCTTCCCTTACTGTACCTCCTTGTTTTATATTCAAGCTATTTCATATCCTCATACCTAAATACTCTGCTAACTATAAAAGTCCAACTATCTAACCTTCTCTCATTCTCAACCAATACTACTTTATTATACTATTATACTTACTCAACCTATTCTCTACTTTACCTGACTCCTGTACCCATCACCCCAGCTTCTTCCCCTTACCCAACTTTCACCACTGAAAAAGAACAGCTTATCTGCTACCACCTCTAAATTCCTACTTCTAAGATTGGATCAGACAGAATACCCACAGAATTACACACCATGTAATAATCAAAATGACCAACACAGATGCCAAGGAAAGAATCTTAAAAGCAGTGAGAACCAAAGAATGGGTGACATATAGGGGCAAAACAATAAAAATCACCCCAGATTTTATAACCCAAGTCATGAATTCCAGAAGAGAATGGTATGATGTAATCAATAACCTGGAATAAAACAATAAAGACTCTTCAGAACTAAAGAAAACTATAAACCAAATGGACCTAATAGACATATACAGAATATTTCAACCAAGAACAACAGAATACACATTCTTTTCCAAAGGCCATGGAACCTTCTCCAAAATGGATCACATCCTGAGTCACAAAGCAAGCATCTGCAGATGTAATAAAATTCTCTCCAACTTTTCAGACCACAATAGAATGAAAGTAGAACTCAACAACAGGAAGACCAAAGGAAACTATTTAAATACATGGAGATTGAATGATACACTATTGAATGATGAGTGGGTAAGATCAGAAATAAAGAAATTCCTGGAATTAAATGAAAACAGTGACACAACATACCAAAATCTATGGGACACTTCTAAGGTACTTTTAAGAAAAAAGTTTATAGCATTGAGTGCCCACATAATAACAGAGAGTCACCAAGTAAACAACCTAAGGACACATTTCAAGGACCTAGAAAAACTGCAACAGTCTAATCCCAAAGCCAGAAGAAGGCAGGAAATAATTAAAAATCAAAGCAGAAATAAATAAAATGGAAACTAAAAAATAATTCAAAGAATCAACAAAACAAAACCTGTTTCTTTGAAAAGATTAATAAGATTGACAAACCCCTGGCCAACCTAACCAAAAGAAAGAGAGAATCAACTCAAATCATTAAAATCAGAAATGAAAAAAGGAGACATCACCACAGACAGTGGGTAAATTTAATGGTTTATCAGAAACTATTTTGAAAATCTATATTACAATAGACTAGAAAACATAGAAAAAATCAATACATTTATAAACACATATAACCTACCTAGATTAAACCAAGAGGATATAACAAGCGTAAACCAACCAACAGCAACAAAGAAATAGAAACAGCAATAAAAATTCTGCCATCAAAGAAAAGCCCAGGCTCTGATGAGTGCCAAGCTAAATTCTAGAAAATCTTCAGTGAAGTTTGAATCTTAATACTTCACAACTTGTTCCAGGAAATTGAAAGAGATGGAATTCTTCCAAATTTCTTTTACAAGGCCGGTATCACATTAATATCAAAATCAAATAAAGATATCTTAAGATACCAGTATCCTTGATGAACACAGATGCAAAACTTCTAAACAAAATAGTAGCCATACCCATTTAAAATCATATAAAGAGAATTGTACACCATGACTAAGTTGGATTCATCCCAGAAAAGTAAGGCTGGTTCAACATACACAAATCAATACATGTTATTCATCACATAAATAGAACTGAGAACAAAAACCACATGATCATATCAATAGACACTGAAAAAGCATTTGACAAAATTCAACACCCATTCATGTTAAAAATACTGCAGAAATTGAAATAGAAGGAGCATATTTAAATATTATTAAGGCAATAAACAATAAACCCAAAGCCAATGTCATATTGAATGGGGGAAGACTGCAAGAATTTTCTCTAAAATCGAGAACAAGACAAGGATGCCCACTATCACCATTCCTTTTCAATACAGTCCTTGAGACTCTTGCCATAGCAATAAGACAAGAGAAAGATACCAAAGAAATTCAAATAGGAAGAGAGAAATTAAAACTATTCTTGTTTGCAGATGACATGATTCTTTATCTAGAAGACCAAAAGAACTCAACCAAAAGACTAATGGAGCTGATTAACCAGTTCAGCAAAGTTGCATGATGCAAAGTCAATCTAAAAAAAATCAGTTGCTTTCCTATATGCCAACAATGATTCCACAATGAAATAAAGAAAACAATTTCATTCAGTATAACCATGAAACCAATAAAATAACTAGGAATAAGCATAACTAAAACTGTAAATGACCTTTGCAATGAAAACTATAAAACATTAAAAAAGAAATTGAAGAAGGCCTTGGAAGATGGAACTAAACATTTATTATTAAAATAATTTCCCATTTTAGCTATGTTCAGGAGAGATAAAAGAAAAGAACATTCAATTAAGTCATATTTATTATCTTTCTTCCCTTAGGCCTGATACTGCTAAGTCTGAATAAAAATTACTTCTCTCAATTTCTTAAAAATTTTCTGGTTTTTAGTAATTAAGGCTAAATAGCATTGAGCAAGTTTAACCAAACCTCTTGCTTTTACATATATATGATACTTTATTTGCCTGAATCTATTATTGCTTTCTGTATAGACCATTCTTCAAAACACATCCAAGATAATCATATGAAAATATAAATCATACTATAGCATTCAGTTTCAAAACTCTTCAGTGATTCCCCATGGTGCTTGAAATAAAATCCATATGCTTAGATTTCCCCTCAGGAATGAAGGATTTATTTTGCTCCCTGCTTGGAATGCTGCCAAGTCAGCCCTCAGGTATCAGTGCTCTATGTAGATTATTTTTGCAGAAGAAAACCATTTCTCCCAAAGTTGCACCTTACTTTCAAAAGCAGCCTACATCCAGTGACTGATAAGTTGTGCATCATGACCTAAAACACCTCCAGAGGCCCATCGTAGCTCCTGTGGAGTTGGCCAACAACTTTTGCGTTTGCTTCACTGTGCAATGTGCACCTCTTCCAAAGTTCATCCTCAGAGGCCTCCCTAAAAATTATCTCACATGATATTTTGTGTCCCAAAGACTTTATTCACTTATGTCCCAGGAATTCATTCATTTATTAAATCAATGATATATAGTAATCATCTCTTTTACATATCTTACTAGGGAGAAACAAAAATTATGATATCAAATATTTATTCAGTTCTTAAATTTTAAATACCATTTTAAATGCTTTTTATTTTTTTAATTATTGGTGCAAAATAATTATACATCATAGTGAATTGAAAGTGATGCATTCATATATGCACATAATATCTCTTGGTGTGGTTCTTTCCTAACCCCACCTCACTACACCACTCCTCTCTCCATAGACACTAGTAAGGTTGTTAGTAATATATTTATGTGTGAATATAATATTATATGGTCTGTTTCTTTCCATAAATCTCTTTTGCCCTTCTCTTCTCCTCCTTTCCCCTATCCCTTTCCATTATTCTACTATTCTCATTCTTTATTATCATAAAGTTTCTTTTCTCTTCTGTTTTCTCTCTCATATGTATCCACATATGAGAGAAAATATAGAACAAAATAACTGACTTTCTGAGACTGGCTGATTTCACTTACCATAGTGTTCTTAAAACTATGTTCACTTAACATAGTGTTCTTTAGTTTCACTCATTTGCCTACAAATGATGTAGTTCTGTTCCTCTTTGTGGCTGAGTAAACCTCCTATGTGTATATACACCACATATTCTTTATCTAATTACCTATTAACAGTGATATTCCATAATTTGGTTATTGTGAATTGTGCTGTTTAAACATGTATATGCATGCATCACTATGGTATTCTATTTGTATTCTTTTGGAAAGTTGCTGAGGAGTGGGTCATATGGTGATTCTATTCCTAATCTTTTGAGGAATCTCCATATTGATCTCCATAATGGTTGTACTAATTTATAATTCTACCAACAGCATATAAGAGTTCCTATTTTTTGCTTCCCAGGCATTCAACCAGGAACCAGCCACAGCTTACAGAACTCTGCCTGTCATATCAGGATATCACATTTTCTCCTTCTCAATAATGGAAGAAATATTTATTTTTGATTCCTTAACTGCACCCCTCCCCCAAGGCCACTAAATTTTAACTTCTCTCTCATGAAACACTCACCTATATTTTTACTTATTTGGATCTCTCTCTCTCTCTCTCTCTCTCTCTCTCTCTCTCTCTCTCTCTCCTCTC